>NC_133332.1:78516902-78816902 GCF_042186555.1 Aquarana catesbeiana | reverse complement strand
CTACTGGCAAGCGATTGCCTCCTGTATCAGGTCGGTCACTTCCATATCTATCCCCATGTCCATCCTTACCCTGCTACTATTCTATGCTAAAAAGCGCATTATCCTATTATGGAAGAGCTCTGTGTCACTGACCTTAGAGTCTTGGAAAACGTTGGTCAACAAGGCAGTACCCTTTTACAAAGCTACACACTTGAGCAGAGGGGCTCTGAACAAACCTTCGAGAAGGTTTGGGGGGTGGATGGCTTCCATGGATACGGTATCTGATTAACCACAATGAGGTATAGTACAGGGATCCTTGTAGATATTGTAGCATGGAGTGGTGAATGTTTTGAGGGGCTAGAGGATTAGTGAGTAGATGAAGAGTTTGTATACTGCACATCTGGGAGATGGACAACTCTCCTTTCAAGTAGACCATTTCTTTCTGGGGACGGGGGGGAATGGGGGGATGGAATACGTAACCATGTCACTGAAGGTATCCGACAGAACACATGGGGAGTCATGGGACTGTATCCCTGCATTATGGTAGACCGCCTCTGGCTGGAGATTGGAACGTTTGTATACCTGACTGGGCAAAGTTATGGGGGGATGTATCACAAGTTTATGTGATAACTTTTCTGTTGTATGGTTTTTGTAATGTGTACCGGCAATTTTATGGCTGGTTGTTGTCCACAATGTGTGGCTTGTTATAATATGTATTGTATAAAACGAAATAAAAATAATATTCAAAAAAATTTCATTTTCATTGTTTTTTATTTCGTTTTCTAAAAAATTATGACAAAAAAATTACAACTTCAAAATACTTGCCATGCCTCTTATTAAATACTTTGGACTGTTTACATTCCAAAAAGGGGTCATTTGGGGGATATCTGTACTGTCCTGACATTTTTGGGCCTCAAAAAGAAATGAGATGGGCCGTCAGTACATCAAGATTGATCAATTTTAAGAAATACTGTATACCATAGTATGTGGACTCTATAACTTGCCTACAGACTAAATAATATACACATTTTGGATATTTTCACCAAAGAAAAGTAGCAGAATACATTTTGGCCTAAATCTATGAAGAACACTTATTTATTTGCAAAATTATATAACAAAAACAAAGAAAAATGTGTTGTTTTTCTTTTAAAATGTTTGGGTTTTTTTGTTTTATTTAGCAAAAAATAAAAAACCCAGTGGTGATTAAATACCACCAAAAGAAAGCTCTTGTTATGTGAATAAAATTATAAAAATTTAATTTGGGTACACTATTGCATGATTGCGTAATTGCCATTCAAAGTGCGACAGTGCTTTGTATTGAAGTGATTAATAATCATATACACAGGTGGGCTGATGTCAAATATAGGCAACTAAATAACATAAAAGTGTCAAAAGACTTTAATCAAATAAATTGGTGCAAAACTCAGTATGTGCATATATGAAACATATATCAAGAAACATTTCCCAGATAACGCTTTAAATAAACAGGTGTGAAGAGGTGTTAATGATCATTAATTTCATATTTAGTTTTAAACACAGTCATTAATTTAAACAGAAACAGCTGTGTAGGGGGGATTAAAACTGGGTGAGGAACAGCCAAACTCTGCTACATGGCAAGACTGAGCACAGCAACAAGACACAAGGTAGTTATACTGCATCAGCAAGATCTCACCCAGGCAGAGATTTCAAAGCAGACTGGTCGACCAAGAAACCTAATTCAGCAGATGAAAGACACATCATGCTTACTTCCCTTCGACATCAGAAAATGTCCAGCAGTGCCATCAGCACAGAGCTGGCAGAAACCAGTGGGAACCAGGTACACCCTCTACTGTCTGGAGAAGACGGGCCAGAAGTGGTCTTTGAAGAATTGCGGCCAAAAAGCCATGCCTTTAACGTGGAAACAAGGCTAAGTGACCCAACTATGCACAAAAACATAGGAACTGGGGTGCAGAAAAATGGCACCAGGTGCTCTGAACTGATAAATCAACATTTTAAATATTTGGCTGTAGAAGGAGGCAGTTTGTTTGCCAAAGGGCTGGAGAGCGATAAAATAATGAATGTCTGCAGGCAACAGTGAAGCATGGTGGAAGATGCAAGTTTAGGGCTGCATTTCTGCAAATGGAGTTGGAGATTTGGTCAGGATGAATGTTGTCCTCATTGCTGAGAAATACATGCAGAAACTTATCCACCATGCCATAGCATCAGGGAGGCTTGTGATTGGCCCCAGATTTATTCTGCAGCAGGACAACAGCCCCAAACATACAGCCAATGTTATTGAGAACTATCTTCAGTGTAAAGAAGAACAAGGAGTCCTGGAAGTGATGGCTTTGCCCCCACAGAGCCCTGATCTCATAGTCATTGAGTCTGTCTGGGATTACATGAAGCGACAGAAGGATCTAAGGCAGCCTACATCCACAGAAGATCTGTGGTTAGTTCTCCAAGATGTTTGGAACAACCTACCTGCCGAGTTACTTGATGTTTTGAAAGGCAAAGAGTGGTTACACCAAATATTGATTTGATTTGGATTTCTCTTCTGTTAATTTACTTTCCATTTTGTTATTTGATTAAAAAAATAAACTATTAACATGTCACTTCTATTTCTGAAAGCATCCTTCAATTAAAGCATTTCTTCACACCTGCCTAAAATTTTTGCACATATATATACATATATTTATATATTACTGAATTTTCTATTTTATTTGGCTACTATGTTAATTTTGTGGGGTCTTGCTGAGGGCTTCCTGGACACCTTTGTGGCACACACAGAAGCTAAGGGATTAGTTAGGGAGAGTTTAGGGCTCTTAGTAGGAACATATAAGATTTAAATGTACATGAACATGGAGGAGATTCTGGGAAAGATCTCAGACTTGTGTATTGTATTAGTTGTACCAGAAAAAAGAAGGGTAACAAACACCTGTAGACACAATTGTGAACCAAGTACAACCCAATTACATGCACACAACACGTTTTTTTCATTTCTAAAGCATATTTAAGCTCCATCGCATATCAGACTACTCTGATGTAATCATCAGACAATTGTTGTAATTGTTGCTCTCATACTTGGTACATCTATAAATGATTTTAAAACCACATTAATGTATTTTATGTTGTTGTGGTATGTGCAGTATCAATAGAATGTGAATGACACTGTCCACTAACCTGAAATGTGGAATAATGCCTTTTTATTGGATTTTGATGGAAGTAAGACATACAGAAACATTCTGTTTTAAGAACTTTCTTTTGTGTGTTTCCCACTGATTTGGTGAAGTGTTTTTTGGTTTCTGAAATAAAACCTTTAAACATATTTTATGTAATAATTTGAGAAGACTGTGGTCTTTGGACAGATAAAAACAATAGTTGTTTTACAATGTGAGCACATAAGCTTGCTAGAAAATAATATTTACAACATACTATTCATATATCTCACAAAAGTCATTTAAACCCACTTCAAGAAAACATGTCTGATTTCATTGCCTCATTGGTTCACAAGCCATACATACTTTAACCACTTCTGACCACGCTATAGCCAAATGACAGCTACAGAGTGTTCGTCCAGTTCTGGGAGAGTACACACCCGGCATGCACCCAACGCGCTCTCTGATTGGGGATCGGGGCAAATGAGCCAAATGAGCCAAATGAGCAGCTGTGTCCAATCACAGCTGATCACAATGTAAACACACTTGCCGCTTATCGGCATTCCTTTCCTCGTGCTGTCACAGCATGAGTATGAGAGCCAGTAACCAGCGAGTGTGAAAGAGGACATCTACACTAATAATCAGGGCACTGATCATCAGTGTCCTGATTACCAGTGCAGTCCCAACAGTGCACATTAGTGCTGCCAATCAGTGCCCATCAGTGCCGCCTATTAGTGCTGCATATTAGTGCAGCCTCAACAGTGCCCACTAGTGCTGCCTCATCAGTGCAGCCTGTGAGTTCCCATCAGAGCTGCGTTTTAGTGCCTATCAGTGCCGCCTCATCAGTGCCCATCAGTACAGCCAATCAGTGAACATCAGTGCTTCCTAGTAATGCTCATCAGCACACATCAGTGAAGGAGAAAAATTACCTGTTTGCAGAATTTTATAACAGAAACTAAGAAAAGCGTTAATTTTTTTTCAAAATTTGGGGTCTTTTTTAGTTTGTTTAGAAGAGATTAACCCAGTAGCGATTAAATACCACCAAAAGAAAGCTCTATTTGTGTAAAAAAATGATAAAAACTTAATTTGGGTACAGTGTTGCATCACTGCGCAGTTGTCATTCAAAGTGTGACTGCGCTGAAAGCTGAAAATTGACCTGGGCAGGAAGGAGGTAAAAGTGTCCAGTAGGCAAGTGGTTAAAAGCCATGGTTGACCTGGTTCCCTTCCGCTACCTTGTCCTGTAGTAGTGTTGGGGACAGCCGAAGAAACCACATAGCTCAAAGGGGGACAAGTCAAAACTCCCGGATGTGTTAGAGACTGAAATTTTTTCAGCATGATTATATTTTAAAGCCAGTGGAATTTAGTGGCATGGATGGTGGGACAGGTAGCTATTTATATTTTTCTTTGTTGGCTTGGTTTGTGCTCAGTTTTTTTAACATAAGAGACAGAACTGATTCAACTAAAACCAGAAGGTAGATAATGGGAGCTATATCAGCCCCAGATTCCATTTCAAAGCCATTTTTAAGCTATAAATGAATGGATTTAGCATAGGAACAGCAGCTGTGTTCAATAAAGCTAAAATCTTTTTGGACTCCAGGGTACTGGATAGGTTTGGTGTCAAATATTGGCAAGCCAAAGTTGTGTAGAGCAAGGTCACAGCTGTGAGGTGTGAGGAACATGTGTAGAAGGTCTTCTGTCTTCCAGTACTTGTATAGATCTTCAATATAGAAGTTATTATAAAAATGTAATGAATTAAGGTGAGGACAAAGGGTATAAAGATCATTGGAAACAGCCCTTCTATGAAGAATAGAATTTCCAATACAGTTGTGTCATTGCAGGAATTTTTCATTACGGGGACAATATCACAGAAAAAGTGGTTTATTTCAATGGAGGAATAACAATTATACCTATACACTATAATGAAAGGAGGCAGGATCTGGAAAAAACCTATCGTCCAGCTTAATGGGGCCAATAGAGTGCACATTCTGCCATTCATGGCCAGATGGTAATGCAAAGGCTTGCAGATTGCTATGTACCGATCATAACTCATGGCTGTAAGTATGAGTAATTCATGACCAGCAAAAGAACCAAACAGGTACATTTGTATAATGCACTATATATAACTTATAATATATTTATATATGTATATTACACCCCACCCCGTAGTAATCTTATGGCATTTCTCGTAAATGATATGTAATAGTTTTTGATCATATTTATTTGTCATGATTATCTAGGAAACTTTTGAGAAAATAATTAAAAAAAAAAAAAACTCACACGGGAGCTAGCAAGCTGAGGACTGATTCTGGCTTCTTCTTCCTGGAACTGAAGTGAAAATGTAGCAGGCGGGAAGGAGAGGAAGAAGAAAGAAGGAAGGAAGAAAGAAGAAAGAAGGAAGAAATGGCTGCTGGTGCAACCACTGAAGCATGGCTCATATCCACCCAAGATCCATTTTAGCCACCTAAAATGTCTGCAAAGTCTTCTGGCTTTCTGCAGGACATCTTATAAGTCAAGTTACCAGGAACTGGTGCACCATCAGGTTCAGTACATGTTTAAGGCAAGGCACGTGTGAACTTTCTCTGCTGAAGGGCAGCCAGTAAGTCGGTGCCTTTGCCACACATGATCTTGCCTGGCATAAGATGGCATGAGGTCAACTACCTCTCATCCTACCCTTGAAGAGATGCTAGAATCTCTGGCCCAAAGTTACTTCTGTCCCCCCAGGCATTCCATCTGCAAAACAGTGTGATAGTGTTTTCCCTGGGCAGATAAATAGTGCTTGGGGAGGACTGGTGGTTCTAGAAAACTACAAAACTCAGAGCAGCACCACTAGCCCCAGCAGTATGCCCTGACCTGCATCCTTACTACCAGCTAGCAAATGTACCCGGTGTGCTGTGAAGAATATTTAATGTCTCTGCCCATGCCTGCTGGATGATATAATAAATAAGATAACAGTGCTAGCTCTGAAATAAATGTGAAATATCCAGTGATGAAACTCTTAAATTATTATTATTATTATACAGGATTTCTATAGCGCCAACAGTTTGCGCAGCGATTTACAACATGAGGGCAGACAGTACACTTACAATACAAATCAATACAGGAGGGATCAGAGGGCCCTGCTCGTTAGAGCTTACAATCTAGAAGGGAGGGTCAAGGGGAAACAAAAGGTAATAACTGTGGGGGATGAGCTGATGGAAAAAAATGAAAATACAGTTGTTAAGTGTGGGTAAGATAGGCTTCTCTGAAGAGAAGGGTTTTCAGGGATCGTCTAAAAGCTAATAGAGTAGGAGATAAGTGGACAGATTGGGGTAGGGCATTCCATAGGATTGGAGAGGCTTTGGAAAAGTCCTGCAGGCGAGCATGGGAGGAGGTGACGAGGGAGCTAGAGAGCAGGAGGTCTTGAGAGGAACGAAGAGAACGATTAGGTTGGTATTTAGAGACTAAGCTAGTGATGTAGCTGGGGGCGAAATTGTGGATGGCTTTGTACGTAGTTGTTAGAATTTTGAATTTAATTCTTTGGCTGAGCGGAAGCCAGTGGAGGGATTGACAGAGAGGAGTGGCAGACACAGAGCGATTGGTAAGGTGGATGAGTCTGGCAGCGGCATTCATGATGGACTGAAGAGGTGATAGACTATGTAGAGGTAAGCCAATGAGAAGGGAGTTGCAGTAGTTGAGGCGAGAGATGACCAGCTAGTGAATTAAGAGCTTTGTTGTGTCATTGGTTAGAAAGGGGCGTATTTTGGAGATGTTGCGGAGGTTGAGGTGGCAGGATTTGGACAGTGATTGGATGTGTAGCTTGAAGGAGAGTTCAGAGTCTAGGACTACAACTAGAACCTTGGCATGTGGGGATGGGCTTATAGTTGTGCCATCGATTTTGACAGAGAGATCAGGGGAAGGGGCATATGGGGGAGGAAAAATTATAAGTTCAGTTTTGGATAGATTGAGTTTGAGGAAGTGGTGTGACATCCAGACTGATATATCTGATAGTAAATTAGTGATACGTGAGGAGACAGAGGGAGTACGCTGAAGGGTCGAGAAATAGATTTGGGTGTCATCAGCACAGAGGTGGTATTGGAAGCCATCGGTTGACCCATAAATAACATCAATTAAACTTGGCACATCAAATAAAGTGCATCAAACTAAAGTGACATGTGCAGTTCTACTAAAGTGACATGTGCAATTATTGTCCAACAAAAAAACAGTCCATAATGTGCATAAACATTACATACACTATATTACCAAACGAAATGGGAAGTCTGCCTTTACACACACATTAACTTTAATGGCATCCCAGTCTTATTCTTTAGGGTTCAGTATTGAGTTGGCCCACCCTTTGCAGCTATAACAGCTTCAACTCTTCTGGGAAGGGTGTCCACAAGGTTTAGAAGTGTGTCTATGAGAATGTTTGACCATTCTTCCAGAAGCGCATGAAGCCAGGAGCTGGATATATACATATTCCTGCAATTAGGAGACACTGTGTGGCATTGATGCAGGGGGAGCCATTTCCCTCTAGTGTTGAGCATGATGCTGACCTGTTTCCTTCTTATTTAGAGACAAGACAGGGCAAAGCATCTTGGGATATGTAGTCCATATAGGTGGGATTTGCCCTCTGGCTGAATCATCAGGAACTATAACTACCAGCTGGCTGATGGGGAAGAACAGACCGCCGGGAAAGACTATAAGAGGGATGGGGCCTAGTGAGCTCTCTTGGGACCCAGAGTGGATCTGTGTGCAAGGATTCTGTGATAATGTGAGCGGCAGCTGAGTCACCGCCTGCACCAGCAGAACTATTAAGCAAATATCCGGAGGGACATCTGTGGGCAGCTCCCCCTAGCTGTCCGGCGGCAGCCTGGAGGCCACCCCATTCCAATCATCCTGCAGTAATATCATACCATCCCCTGAGCCACATCCCTCAGGGACAGCCATTATCATCCTCATCATCATCATTATCTTTTTTTCCAGTGTGGTGAGCGAGCGATAGCCCAACTTTGTAGACACTGTATATAGACACCATTGTCTCCTGCACAACTTATCATCTTTAGTGCCAAGGATCTATACCAAATATCATAGACACTATATACTGACATATTTACTTCCTATTGTCCGGCTGCTACTTGTAGTTCCACAGAGAGCAACATCTTTAAGTCAGTGATCACTGTGAATCCAGTTAAAATTTTTTTTACATAGGAAGATTGTTTGCTGTTCATTCGCAACTTATCGATTCAGTTTGCTTTGCTTTGTCATTCAAAAACTCCTTGCATGCAATTAAACATCAAGGGCTAGCTGAAGATCAACTGGACTGCCGCACAGCAATACAAGACTACTTTTCACCTCCTTCCCCACTTCAGGGATTTGTTTTACTGAGCTCCTAGAGCTATAGTTCACCAAGAACTCTCTGAAAGGGCAGGTTGAATTATAATACAGTTTCTCATTGCTAAAAGTTATAACTTGTTATTTACTGTTCTGCATTTATGTGTGTAGGAACAGAAGAGAAGGGTCTGATACTCATAAGGGCCATTCCTCTGATCTCATGTAGCCTGATCACATAGGCATTGAAGGCGCTTTATTGTGTACAAAAATTATAGTATTCGCTGTTAAATGTTTAAAACTGATAGGTGATTGTCATTTATTTACTGATAACATTCCTACAGGAAATAGCATTTTAAAGTGTAAACTTGAGTTGACTCTCTAATTTATTTTTCATCTCATTAAGTAAACAAGCTATTGGTTTAATACATTCTGGTGTATTTATTTCCTTCTTGTTGTCACTGAAAAAGGGAAAATGTATGAACCCAGGGTGTCAAGGGTGGCAGAGAACTCACAGGGTCAGGGCAACCAGGGGTACTGATATAACTTGTGACCCTCAAAAGGGCAGCGCTACATTTGGGGGCTTGTCAGGGATACCCTTAATGGGAAGCAAAAGCAAGTCCTGTGCCCAACCCAGAGAAAAGGGGAAGATGGACTCAGTCACTACCACTAGTTTGGCATGGGAGCAGGGGAGTCAACTGGAATGGGCCACTGTGATGAAGGTGCCCTGAATTGGATGATCTGAAAGAGAGTAGGAAGCACTTCAGGAAAGCAGAAGCGGAAGATTGCCAGAAAAGTTAGTGGGGCCGTCCCCAATCGTGTCTGTGCAGGTAGAAGGTGTTTATACCAGGGCACTGCTAGATGCAGAAGCACAAGTTACTTTACCGGGACTTCTGCGATAAATATTTGAAGCACATCCCCCTAAGTAATCTTGATTGAAATTTGAAGAATTGGGACTGACAAGTTCCCGTATGATGGATATATTCACATAAAAATCTCTTTTGGGCCAGCAGCCACAGGGAAGATGGAGGAATTAGACACATTGGCTGTGGTGTACCCCAAGGCCTCCCGGAGCTGAACAGAATTCCCTGTTGATTGGGACTAACACTGATTTAGGGAGAAGGCTGCTAGCAACTGTGGTTGGAGAAGATGGTTCCGTGCCCAATGGGATCCGCCTACGACTATACCAGGCATGCCAATGATTCATTAAGGAGCAAAATAGCCCTGTCGAGGGAGTGGGATAGTTATATAAGGTAGACACAAGAGAGATTGCTACAGCCTGGAGAAAATGCTTGCCTGAAGGCCACTGTCAAACTCACTTGGGAACATCCAGGACCCTGTGTTGTGTTGGAGACTGATGCACAAGCGGAAGCTGCTGGGATAGTGATGGCTCCTGAGCTGGTTTCCACTAAAGCCCTGTTCCAAAGTGGGAAGAAGGTTTCCATCAGCCTCCGGAATGTCACCAATCACCCTGTGGTGTAAGGGGTTGATTGCTGGTGGGACAAGTGAGTGGGACAAGTGAGTGCAGCCATTACCTTCATCATAAATTATTAGAGGAGAGAAGTATCAGGGGCTGCAGAAGGAAATGGAAGAGTGTGCTGCGGTGTTACCCCCTGCATGGCAGAAAAGGATAAAGCTACAGTAGTCCCGTTATGAAAAGATTTTTCCGACAATGATTTTGATGTAGGTTGTGCTAAAAGTGCACAACATAGAATCCGGCTACAAGAAGACAAACTCTTCCAGGGGAGAGGGCCCAGAGGATACCCCTCAGTGACCTGGAAGATCTAACGGAACAATTGGCTGAGTTGAAGAAGTCAGGAATAATTCAAGAGTCCAGAAGTCCCTACTTTTCCCCCATTGTGGTGGTGCAGAAGAAAAATGGAACATCGCGCACGTGCATAGACTATCGAACCTTGATTTAACAGACTGTCCCTGATCAGTATACAACTCCCCATATTAAGGATGTTCTCCAGTGCCTTGCAGGGGCCAAGTGGTTTAGTGTGCTATATTTGAAAAGTGGGTATTACCAAATACCGATGCACCATGAAGATAAAGAGAAGACCGCCTTCATCTGCACGCTTGTTTTTTTTAAATTTAATCGGATGCCACAAGGACTTTCAGGGGCACCAGCGACATTTCAATGATTAATGGCAAAAACTGTGGGAGATATTAGTTTGATTGAAGTTCTGGTATACCTGGATGACATCATAGTGTTTGGAAAGACCCTAGAAGAACATGAGGTGTGATTGGAGAAAGTCTTTGACATGAGGAAGGGCTTAAACTATCACTGGAAAAGTGTCAGTTTTACAGAACTTCAGTCACCTATTTAGGCCATGTTGTCTGCCAGGGGAGTAGCTACAGATCCAAAGAAGCTGGAAGCAGTCACTGTATGGCCTAGACCAGAGACTGTAATGGAATTAAGATCCTTTCTGGGGTTTTGCTCCTATTACCGAAGGTTTGTAGCTAACTTCGCGAAGATTGCCTGACCCCTCAATAAATTGTTACAAGTTGTTTCGGGCAAGGAAGAAGGCAAGATGAAGGTGAAGAAGCATGGAATAAGAGGGAAGAGAGAATCCATTAAAGAACAATGGATTCATTCATGTGGGGAGGCTTATCGGCATCTGAAGAGGAGTCTTACAGAAGCCCCGGTCCTGGCCTATGCTAACCCAACTAAGCTCTATGAGCTTCATGTGGATGCTAGTCGAGATGGGTTGGGAGGACTCCTCTACCAAGAACAAGATGGTGGGCTCAGACCGGTGGCATATGTGAGCCACAGCCTCATCCCCTCTGAGAATAATTACCTGGTTCACAAATTGGAGTTCTTGACCTTGAAATGGGTGGTAGTTGACAAGCTGAGGGATTATTTATATGGAGCCAAGTTTGTAGTGAAGACAGACAATAATCCTTTGACCTACCTTTTCACTGCTGTTAAGCTGGATGCCACTGGACATCGATGGTTAGTTGCACTGGCTTGGATTTCAGTTTAGTTTGAAGTATCGGCCTTGAGCTGGCAACAGGAATGTGGATGCACTGTCCCGTAGGCCTCATCGGCCAGTAGAAGAACCCAGAGAATGGACTTTTGTGCCTACAGAAAGAGTGCAAGCTTTGTGCAGAGGCTTGGTCCAACGGTTGAAAGAAACTGTAGAAGCTGAATCTTTAGGAGTTCCTCCTTCTGGAGTGCCTCAGTTTTACTGTGGGTTGACCCAAGTGTGAGGGGAGGGTCTTCCTCGGCTATCAAAAAGAGATTTGAAAACTGATCAAGATCAGGTCCCCCAATGCCACTTAGTCATTGAAACTTTGGCTAAGCAAGATCCAGTGTTTCTGTTGAAGAGTCCTGTGGTTGGCTCTAAGATACTACACAGAAAGTGGAATAGGCTGCAACTGAGAGATGGTCTTCTGTATAGGAGGGGCTCCGCTGAGGAGTCAGAGGAAACATGGCCACTTTTCTTTCCTGAAAAGCATTGCACATCGGTGTGGGTAGCCCTGCACGACGAACATTTAGGTATAGAGAGGACCTTTCACTTAGTTAGCTCTATTGGCCTGACATGAGAAGGGAGATAGAAAGGTATTGTCATTCCTGTTTACCCTGCATTCAGAGAAAAACTCTTCCAGTGCAAGCTGCTCCCATGGGACATCTGCAAAGTCAGGGGCCCGTGAAGTTAGTGTGTAACTGTGTATTGACTTCCTGTGCCTGGAGCCTGATACAGGTGGAAGAAGTAATGTTCTCGTGGTGACTGAACATTTCACTCAGTATGCCCAGGCTTACCCTACCAAAGATCAACAGGCTACTACTGTTGCAAAGGTCCTTGTGGAAACGTTCTTCATTCATTACGGACTACCTGTTAGGATTCATTGTGATGAAGGAAGAAATTTTGAAAGCCGACTAATACATCAGTTGTGCAAGTTGCTGGGCATCAGGGAGGAGGGAGGGCGGAGGGAGGAGATGTTCCTCTCGGCATCATTCTACAATGCACCAGTAGGGAAGTGGTTAAGGGAAATACTAATTGTTTTGGTTGCTTTTATTAGTATTTTGTAATTTCCACTGATTTGTAATCTGATATTGTACATCATTGTTTTTCATAAAATTTTATTTCACAAACATTTAGTACAGGATTATGAAACATTTGAGTGGGTAGACTGTGCACTTTGTAAGTACCCTTTGCACTCTGCAAGTACAGTTGCACTTATTTTCCCCAGAGCTTAGGAAATATGATAAAACTTTGTGATTTTTAATCATGTGCAAGCCAAATTGCTGTTTTTTTCATTTTTTTATGTACCTGATTGGTTATTCTTTCCAAAGTGAAGCTTTATCACATTTCCATTTACTAAGGAAAATGAGTGCAAAAGCAATGTGCACAGTCTATTTGCCTTTAGTAAATTCACCCCAGTGTTTTCAAATCTGCTGGGTGAAAGGAATTGTACACCTTGATGACCACCCTGGTTTATGCAGGCAGACCACCAGGACCCTCGGATCTGTGAGAGACCAAATTGGACACGGGAAACAGGTTTGAGTGTGTGTTCATAAGATCTCTGTCTTTATTGAATACAACATTAGTATATATACCAGTAAAAATACATGTCTAAGGCTGGCCATACATTATACAATTTTCCTTTAGAGATTTACCAAAATCTAATATGAGGTCAAACCTAAACATTTTCAATGTGTATGCAATCAGGCAGGCCTTTGCACTACATAGTTGAAAGTAAATCTAAAGGAAATTGAATAGGAAAATTGTATAATGTATGGCCAGCTTTAGGGTTATTCAAACTTTACTCAGTACTTTCTTATCAAGAGTTAGGCTGCTTGACTAGATAACAAGAAATAGCTGATGATTTGCTGACACGGATTCGGCTTAACCACAATATCTCAAAGGGTGTGGTTCTATGCAAACTGCTAGTCAAGCTGACCATGGCAAAACTCACACACACACAAAAAGTTCACTTCTACTTTATGTAAAATGGAGAATTAAAGATGGAGTCAGTTGTTTATACATTCTCTGACGATGGGCTTTCTAAGAAGACCAGCAATGGCAGCTCACTTTTTGACTGTCTAACCAAAACTCTCTACAAAGCCGTATTAATTATAAGGCAATGTCCACCCTCTGGCTCATTCAGCTGTGTAAAATGTAAATCTCTTTTAACTGGTTCCGGACCAGCTGCCGCAGTTATACTGCGGTGATCGGTCCTGGCAAATTAAATCCTTCCCCTGCATGTGTAAGTGTAAACACAGCAGGGTAAGTGATGTCATCTTCCCTCTTGGAACTCTTTTCCGTTCCAGAGAGAGGAGTGAAGACATCTCAGAGTAAGTGCACCAACACTACACTAACACAAGTTCACGTAGGTACACTTGTCACCCCCCGATCACCCCCCATCGCCCCCCGTTAACCCCTTCACCCCCTGTCACTGTGTCACCCAGTGCAGTGTTCACATTTTTTTGATCACTGTACTGGTGTCATTAGTGAGAAAAATCAGTGTTTAGGGTACTTAGTGGTAGGCCCAGATAGGTCTAGGGACCCCCCCTAACCCCCCTAATAAAGGTTTAACCTCTTGATCACCCCCTGTCACCAGTGATCCCTGTATTAGTGTCATGGGTGACGCTGGTTAGCTAGTTATTTTTTTATAGCATCAGGGCACCTTCCATATATTACCTAAATAAAGGCGGGTGATATCAGTTAGGTTTTAGTGTCAGTTAGAGTCTGCGTTGCCTCAGGCAGCGTCAGATGAGTGCCAGTAGCGCTAACACCCACGCACCATTTACCTCCCTTAGTAGTATAGTGTCTGAACGGATAGATATCTGCTCTGATCAGATCTATACTAGTGTCCCCAGCAGTTTAGGGTTCCCAAAAACGCAGTGTTAGCGGGATCAGACCAGATACCTGCTAGCACCTGCATTTAGCCCCTCTGCCAAGCCCAGCCCACCCAAGTGCAGTATCAATTGATCACTGTAACCTACAGAAACACTAAACATATAACTGCAGAGTTTGCAGAGTCAGGCCTGATCCCTGCGAATGCTAACAGTTTTTTTGTAGCGTTTGAAGCAGTTGCTGACAGTTAGGAGCTCTTTCCTGTGAGTCTCACAAACTGTACCAGTAAATTTAGAGACCAAAATGTCAAATCAAGGTACAGTAGTGAAGAGGCCTACATGTTTCTGAACGTGACAGATAGTGAAGAGGAAGTCACCCATCTGTCAGATTCAGGCTCAGAATATGAAGACAGCAGCAGCTCTGACAACAGAGTAGTGGTCCCTGCCAAGGTCAGGCGTACCCAACCCCATTCTCCTGCTGTCGTTGAGGTGCAAGAACCACAGGGCTCTCGTATGAAGCAGAGAGCCAGTACTAGGGCCGCTCATCCTTCTGGTGAACTGGCAAGCACCAGCGACCTAGTATATCCTGGTCGTACATCCAGCACTGCAGTAACACTTGGTGATGTGGCAAGTCCCATAAGTGCAGTTGAAGCTGGTGAGGTGACTAGCATGAGTAGTGTCCCGCAGCCACCAAGAACAAGACAAACACAGGCCCATCAAGCCCATATTGCCCTTCCTGCTGCATTTGCCAATCCTAATTGGGAGCCCACCACTTCTGCAGCACCCATACTTCCCCCATTCACTGGCCAACCCGGAATTCAGGTGGAAACAGTTGATTTTACGAAACTTGATTTTTATTCGCTGTTTTTCACTGAAGATCTCTATAGATCTATTGTGCACCAAAGCAATTTGTATGCTGGTCAACTCGTTGCCGCTAATTCCCAGTTGAACCTTGCCAGAGATTGGAGACCTATTACAGTCTCCGAAGACCTTCCTGGGCCTATCGCTCCTCATGGGCATAACTAAAAAGAGTGAGTTGCTGTCATATTGGTCCACTGACCCAATTCATCATATGCGCGTATTCTCTGCCTCCATGACCAGGACACGATACGAGAAGATCTTGCGGTTCATGCACTTCAATGATAATGAACTCCATCATCCTCGGGTGACCCTGGATTTGATAGGCTCTACAAAATTTGGCCCCTCGTAAACCACTTCAACCAACAGTTTGCAGCCTTGTTTACTCCCCATCAAGTTGTCTGCTTTGATGAGCCCCTGATTACGTTTTCTGGACGCTTGTCTATTTAACAGTATCTTCCTAGCAAGCGTGCCAGATATGGGGTCAAGATGTATAAGCTCTGTGACAGGGCAACAGTCTATACATATAGCTTTATGGTTTACGAGGGAAAAGATAGTCATGTAGAGCCGAAGAACTGCCCAGACTACATAGGGGTGCTGGTAAGATTGTGTGGAACTTGGTGTCACCCTTATTTGGAAAGGGATACCACTTGTACATGGACAATTATTACATGAGCGTGCCACTTTTTAGTCACCTTTTTGATTATGGAATTGGTGCATGTGGCACCATGCGATCTAATCGCCGGGGCTTCCCCCAACGGCTTGTAGAATCCCGACTTAGATGGGGGGAGAGAGCCTGCTTGAAGTGTAATAATTTGTTAGCAATGAAGTGGAGGGATTCATGGAATGTTTTCGTTCTATCCTCCCTTCACGCAGATATGGCAGTCCAAATTCCTATGGTGACTGGTGTTGTGGAGAAACCCCTCTGTGTCCATGAATACAACCTTAACATGGGAGGGGTGGACCTCAACGACCAGTTGTTGGTGCCGTACCTAATTGCCCGTAAGGCCAGACGCTGGTACAAAAAGTGCCTGTATACTTATTTCAATTGGCTCTGCTGAACGCTTTTGTGCTATACAAAGCTTTAGGATGCATCCTTCCTAAAATTCCAGGAAGAGATCATCACAGCCCTTCTGTTTCCAGACGGTGCTATGGCCCACCTTTCCAACGCAAATGCAGTGAGCTGGCTGCATAAGAGGCATTTTCCATATGTCCTACCTGGTACCCCGTACCCAAAGATTACCCCAAAGAAGATGTCCTATCTGTAGAAAACGTGGATTTAGGCGTGACACACGCTTTTATTGTCCCTCCTGTTCTGACCAACCTGGTCTCTTCATTGGTGACTATTTCAAACGCTACCACACACTAGTGGAGTATTAGCATAGGGTACAGCACTACACAGTTCTAGGGCACACTAACACAAGGTCTGGAAAGATGAGATGGCCATCACATTTTGAGAGACCCTAATCTGGAACGTTCAGTTTACAGTTTTTATAAAAGTGAAAAAAGTGAAAAAAAAAAAACCATACAAAAACACAAACAAATATAAAATAAAAAAGCCAAAAATAGTTGTAGTTTTATTTTTCTTCTCTCTCTTTATTGTTCTCTCTCTTATGTTCGCTCTCTACTGTTTGCTCCCTATTGTTCTATATCTATTGTTCTCTCTCTGTTTTATTTTTACTATGTTTTATTGTATTTGCTTTGCAGGTATGCTATGTCTTACCGTTATACTGTAATGTTACTTTGTTTTATTATTAACTATCATTTGCTTAGCAGGTACGCCATTCAGCTGCAGCATGGGTTTATTTATTCTGACAGCAACAGCGTTTGCTCCCACGATACGTAAAGCCGTGACTCCAGCGATGTCGGAGGTGATTTTACCACCACAGTTAAAAAAAAGAGCATATATGCCGAAGCATGGGGGCAGGGGTGGAGGAGCGATTTGCTCCTAACATTAGGGGCGGATTGCCCACATGCTTCGGCATATATTTTTTAGGTACAGATTGCGTTAAAAAATGTTTTATTTTTACTATGTTTTATTGTATTTGCTTTGCAGGTATGGTATATCTTACTGTTATACTGTAATGTTACTTTGTTTTACTGTTAACCATCATTTGCTTAGCAGGTACGCCACTCAGCTGCAGCAATGATTTATTTATCTTGACAGTAACAGCGTTTGCTCCCACAATAAATAAATCAGTGACTCCAGCGCTGTAGGAGGTGATTTCACCACCACAGTTAAAAAAAAAATGGTGCATATATGCCCATTATTAGAAGTGGGTGAATAATGGGTGGTATTCTAATGCTGGGCATACCCACCAATCAATCTCTTTTTTTCGTTCAGGCCACAGGCTGCATGAAAAAAAACAACATTACAATGTATGCCCAACAAGGACCAGCAATGTACTGGTATGTTGCTGGACTTTTAGTGGTTATAC
The DNA here is from genome assembly GCF_042186555.1 of Aquarana catesbeiana. Taxonomy (NCBI): domain Eukaryota; kingdom Metazoa; phylum Chordata; class Amphibia; order Anura; family Ranidae; genus Aquarana; species Aquarana catesbeiana. The sequence continues at coordinate 78,799,383 of NC_133332.1, read as the reverse complement.
CAGAATGATGCCTGCAGGTTTAGGTATCATCTTGGTATCATTCTTTTCAGCCAGCGGTCGGCTTTCATGTAAAAGCAATCCTAGTGGCTAATTAGCCTCTGGACTGCTTTTACAAGCAGTGGGAGGGAATGCCCCCCCCACCCTCTTCCATGGTTTTCTCTGGCTTTCCTGTCCCAACAGGGAACCCGAGAATGCAGCCGGTGGTTCCACCAGCTGACCATAGAGCTGATCAGAGACCAGAATGGCTCCAATCATCTCTATGGCCCAAGATACCAGAAGCTACGAGCATTTCATGACGTAGGTTTCACCGGATATAAAGAGCCATTGGGAAAGCATGTTATCACACCGATCTTGGTGTGGTCAGATACTTTGATGGCAGAGGTGAGGTCTAGGGTCTAATAGACCCCAATTTTTTGAGTATTTTGCAGCTCTCATTTGTTTTTGAAAATGAAGAAAGAAAAGAAAAACATTTTTTTTTTCTTTTTTCAATTTTCAAAACTTTGTGACAAAAAGCGAGATCTGCAAAATACACAAAATGCCTCTCAGAAAATAGCTTGGGGTGTCTACTTTACAAAATGGGGTCATTTGGGGGGGGGGGGTTGTGCTATCTGGGCATTTCTTGGCCTCCGAAACTAAGATAGGCAGTGAGGAGTGAAATCAAAAATGTACGCCCTTAGAAAGCCTGAAGGCGGTGATTGGTTTTTTGGGGTCCTGTATGTGGTTAGGCTCCCAAAAATTCTTACACATGTGGTATCCCCGTACTCAGGAGAAGCAGCAGAATGTATGTTGGGGTGTAATTTCACATATGCCCATGGCATGTTTGAGCAATATATCATTTAGTGACAACTTTCTGTAAAAGAAAAAAGGATTTTCACGAAACTTGTGGCAAAATATAAAATATTCCATGGACTCAAAATGCCTCTCAGCAAATAGCTTGAAGTGTCTTATTTCCAAAATAGGGTCATTTGGGGGGGGGTTGTGCTATCTTGACATTTCATGGCCTTCGAAACTGTGATAGGTAGTGAGGAAGTGAAATCACCATTTTACACCCTTAGAAAGCCTGAAGGCGGTGCTTGGTTTTCAGGGTCCTGTGCACGGCTAGGCTCCCAAAAAGTCTCACCCATGTGGTATCCCCATACTCAGGAGAAGCAGCAGATTGTATTTTGAAGTGTAATTTCACATATGCCCATGGCATGTTTGAGCAATAAATCATTTAGGGACGACTTTGTGCAAAAAAAAAAAGTTTGTAATTTTCCCGAAACTTGTAGCAAAATATAAAATATTCCATGGACTCAACATGCCTCTCAGCAAATAGCTTGAAGTGTCTTATTTCCAAAATAGGGTCATTTGGGGGGGTTTTGTGCTATCTTGACATTTCATGGCTTCCGAAACTGTGATAGGTAGTGAGGAAGTGAAATCACCATTTTACGCCCTTAGAAAGCCTGAAGGCGGTGCTTGGTTTTCGGGGTCCTGTACACGGCTAGGCTCCCAAAAAGTCTCACCCATGTGGTATCCCCGTACTCAGGAGAAGCAGCAGATTGTATTTAGGGGTGTAATTTCACATATGCCTATGGCATGTTTGAGCAATAAATCATTTAGGGACGACTTATACTCATAATCACACACATAGGTTGGACTTGATGGACTTGTGTCTTTTTTCAACCTCACCTACTATGTAACTATGTAACTATGTAACTATGACTTTGTGCAAAAAAAAAAAAAAAAGTTTGTAATTTTCCCGAAACTTGTGGCAAAATATAAAATATTCCATGGACTCAACATGCCTCTCAGCAAATAGCTTGGGGTGTCTACTTTCCAAAATGGGGCCATTTGGGGGGGGGGGTTGTGCTATCTGGACATTTCAGGGCCTCCGTAACTGTGAAAGCCTGAAGGCGGTGATTGGTTTTCTTGATCCTGTACACTGCTAGGCTCCCAAAAAGTCTCACACATGTGGTATCCCGTACTCAGGAGAAGCAGCAGAATGTATTTTGGGGTGTAATTCCACATATAACCATGGCATGTGTGAGCAATATATCATTTAACTTTGTGACATTTTTTTTTTGTAATTTTTCAATCACTTGTGACAAAAAAAAAAAATATTCAATGGGCTCAACAGGCCTCTCGTCAATTTCCTTGGGGTGTCTACTTTTCAAAATGGGGTTATTTGGGGGGGGGGGTTGTACTGTCCTGCTACTTTAGCACCTCAAGAAAATAGATAGTCAGTCATAAAATAAAAGCTGCGTAGATGCTATAACTTTTATAACTTTCGCGCAAACCAAAAAAATATACGCTTATTGACTTTTTTATCAAAGACATGTGGCTAAATACATTTTTGGCCTAAATGTATGACTAAAATTGAGTTTATTGGATTTTTCTTATAACAAAAAGTAGAAAACATCATTTTTTTCAAAATTTGCGGTCCGTCTCCATTTATATCGCAAAAAATAAAAATCGCAGAGGCAATCAAATGCCATCAAAAGAAAGCTCTATTTGTGAGGATAAAAATGACTCAAATTTTGTTTGGGTACAACATTGCATGACCGCGCATTTACCAGTTAAATTAGCGCAGTGCCAAATTGTAAAAAGTGCTCTGGTCATTAACCACCTCAATACAGGGCACTTACACCCCCTTCCTGCCCAAGCCATTTTTCATTTTTCAGCGCTGTCGCACTTTGAATGACAATTGCGCGGTCATGTTACACTGCACCCTAATTAAATTTTTATCATTTTTTCCCCACAAATAGAGCTTTCTTTTGGTGGTATTTGATCACCTCTGCGGTTTTTATTTATTGCGCTATAAACAAAAGAAGAGGGACAATTTTGAAAAAACACAATATTTTTTACTTTTTGCTATAATAAATATCCAATTTTTTTTTTTTTTTTTTTTACAAATTTTTTCCTCAGTTTAGGCCGATATGTATTCTTCTACATATTTTTGGTAAAAAAAAATTGCGATAAGCGTACATTGATTGGTTTGCGCAAAAGTTATAGCGTCTACAAAATAGGGGATAGATTTATAGCATTTTTATTATTTATTTATTTTTTACTAGTAATGGCGGCGATCTGCAATTTTTATTGTGACTGCGATATTGCGGCGGACACATCGGACACTTTTGACACATTTTTGGGACCATTCACATTTATACAGCGATCAATGCTATAAAATTGCATTGATTACTGTGTAAATGTGACTGGCAGGGAAGGGGTTAACACTAGGGGCGCTCGAGGGGTTAATGTATGACCTAAGGAGGTGATTCTAACTGTGGGGGGAGGGGACTGACTGAGGGAGGTGACCGATCGCTGTCCCTATGTACAAGGGACACGCCATCGGTCTCCTCTCCTCTCTGACAGGACGTGGATCTGTGTTTACATGCACAGATCCACGCTCCTGCTCTGTTACCCGGCAATCGCGGGTGCCCGGCGGACATCGCGGCCGCCGGGCACGCGCACCGGGTCCCGAGCGACGCAGTGGGCACGCGCGCGTGCCGCCGGCGGCGCGCACGCGCCCCCTAGTGGCTTGGGAGGGCAAGGACGTCATATGACGTCCTCCTAGAACAACAGAAGCCTCGTCCCGCCGTCATATGACGGTGGGCGGTGGCTTAGTGGTTAAGCAGCCTAATCTTCCGGGGCTGAAGTGGTTAAAAATGTTTTCTTAATAAATAATAAAACTATGTGCGCAGATACTAGATATTCAATTTAAAGCAAAACCACATTAGTTGAGGCTCATTTTCAAAGCTCTTTTAACATCTTTGTTTTTTAGGCTGTAAATGAATGGATTCAGCATAGGGATAGCAGCCGTATTAAATAAAGATAAAAGCTTCTTAGACTCCAGGGTACTAGATAGGTTTGGTGTCAAATATTGGCTGGCTACAGTAGTGTATAGCAAAATCACAACTGTGAGGTGTGAGGAACATGTGTAGAAGGCCTTACGCCTTCCAGTACTTGTAGAGATCTTCAATATAGCATTTATTATAAAAATATAAGGGGTGAAGGTGAGGACAAAGGGCATAAAGATCATAGGAAGCAACCCTTCTATGAGGAATAGAAGTTCCAAAACAGTCGTGTCATTGCAGGAAATTTTCATTACAGGGACAAGGTCACAAAAGAAGTGGTTGATTTCAATGGAGGAATAGCAAGTATAACTGAATACTATACAAAAAGGAGGGAGGATTTGGCAAAACCCCAACATCCAGCTGAGTGAGGCCAAGAGAGTGCACATTCTACTGTTCATGATCCTGTGATAATGCAAAGGCTTACATATTGCTACATAGCGATCATAACTCATGGAGGACAGTATTAATAATTCAGTAATACCAAGGGATCCAAACAAGTACATTTGTATCATACACTGTGAAAATGGAACAGTTTTATCCCGAGCAATAAAGTTTAGAAGAATTCTATGCAAGACAATGGTAGAACAAGAGATATCTATAACAGACAAGTTACCCAAGAAGAAGTACATAGGTGTGTGGAGCACTGGATGTCGGCAGGCAATGAGAATGGTCAGGTTACCACTCAGAGTTATAAGATATGTAAGGAGGACCAGAAGGAAAATTGGAAACTGCAATTTGGGGTCATCAGAGATCCCCTTAATGATGAAATATTTGATAGTTGTCTGATTTACAAGCATTCTGACATTGTGTACTTTATATCTGAAATTAATTAAAAGTAAATTTTTAAGTAGATTTTATTGCCCCTTACCCCATGATGTGTTTATGACATTTTTTGTAAATTGCATTTATTCATTTTTGCTCATTATTATGTATCAGAATTATTTAACCAATGTTTATAAACTATTAAGCGAATTAAGAATACCTTGTAATGTTCTGTCTCAAGCTATATAACTGGTAACAAAAAAGTATGTGTTATATAAGAAAAAATTCTAGAATTTAAGAAGTTAGATTTGTATAATTTAAACCTGTTTTTCTAGATGATTAATCTAACCATACAACATTTATATTTGTTAAAATATGTTCTTCCATCATAATATTTATTAGCAACCAATTAAAATGAACTTCTTTTGTTTACTTCCTTTTTTTCCTGTTAATTATACAATTGAATATGTTTGATAGGTGCAAAAAATGATGGTGATTTTGCCAGTAATCTTACCAACTACCTGTGCTACACTGCAGGACCACACAAATCTATGTACTTTGCAAGAACACATAAAGGGTTTACAGTGGTCCCGTCCTATTTCTGCTGTCCTAATACAGTTTGGTGAATGAATGAAGGACAGGAAGTATATTATTGGCATGACTACCATGGGAAAATGAAGGGAAAAAGCCTGACAGAAAGAAAACAAATGCAGTTACCACATCTAAGCATTAGTAAGCAAAATTATATCGCACTTTTGCTTTCAGGTTTAATTACACTTCACATTCTAAAAAGCAGTTTTCTGTTGGTTGAACTCAATAGACATGTGTCTTTTTTCAGTGTGACTGTGGGGTTGATTTACTAAGATCGGAGAGTGCAAAATCTGGTGTAGCTCTGCAAAGAAACCAGATCAGCTTCCAGGTTTTATTGTCAAAGCTTAATTAAACAAGTTGATTGGTTTCTATGCAAAGCTGCACCAGATTTTGCACTCTCTAGTTTTAATAAATCAACCCCTATGTCTCCTTGTCCGCTTGCATTTGGCATTACTCTAATTATTGCCTCTGGTTTCCTTAACATAATAGAACATAACATTCCTGGTAAAATAAAAGGAAAAATTATAATCTACTATAAAGAAGACAAATTTTCACAACTAATTTATGAAGATGGTTTAATTTCATCTCAGCATTAATATTCCTTTCATATCAAACCTGTATCAGAGGTTCCGAATCTGACTGTAGGATTGTGGTTGTGTGTTAATGTGATTGGGTATATATTGCTTATATTAGCTTTTGACTCCCTAGCTGGTCTCAAAGGTTCACATTATCAGGGAATTGGAAATTGGCAATTAGAATCTAAGAGGTCATTAGAATTTTCCTACTGTTTGTGTACACATTGTTCATGTATATATTTTAAACAAACAATTGTATTATTATGATGTAACATTTTTTTAAATACTATTTTATTGTAGTTAAGATACATAGAGAGTACTGTATTGTAACAATGTACAAAAAAAACAAATGTTGTAAGCAAATGGGGACTTTGCTGTCCATCTCTAGGCTATAATACAGGCAGTTAGGTACTTTATGGCCTTATTCAATTAAAAATACAGTGTTTAGGTTAAATTGTTGAGTCTTGAAGAATATTGCAAAATGCTGGGAAGAATACCATAGCAAAAGGAGCTGCCATATATGTTGCAGATTCATCAGGGTTTGCTTACCATGGGAAGTGTTACTATCTTGGGTTTTCCAGTGAATCAGGTTCAGCAGCAGGTACTTGGCTCCCTCACTTCCCTCTGCCAGAACTCCTCCAGGTTGGACAAGAGGGAGTGAATCTAATTTTGTAAAATATTTTTTTTTCTGCCCACTGCTGATAGGATTAAAAATAACCTTGTATTCCTTTGGTTCACCTCCCTCTCAGCAAACCCAAATATTGTCCAGCTACGAGTAAGGGGGAGGAAGTTAAAAAAGGTGTGTTTCGGCACATCCAAAAAAAAAAAGAAATTGTGGTACAGGCCAGTATGTTTTTTTCTGCTTTTGAGCATCAGCAATAAAACAAAAAAACAAACAAAGGCGCCTCTAAGTGCAGAAGATAAACAAGTTTAATGCCCCAACTGGGTTCAAAAACACTTACAAGATGGAAGGTGTAATCAAGCACATCGTGGGTAAGGCTGCATTGGAAGGGGTCACGGTCAGAGGAAGCCTTCAGAGGGGATGGAAGTAGTCACTGACAGCAGCGGTGTGGAGCACAGGGAGCCGTTGTGAAGCCGGCGTCATCAGCATGGGAAGACGGCGAACCCAGAAGTGATGTCATCCGCTGAGCGGCTCTGTAACCAGCCTGAACCGCAAGCAAACAGCCAGAGAGGGGATGTGATGTCATCAATAAGGGACGCGTTTCGGAACCATCAATCGTTCCTTTTTCAACCTATGGTTATAGTGATGACTGGGGAGGATATATATATACACACACACTAGCAGTGGATTGGCCGGGGGGCGGGGACAACAAAATTTGATAACGATGAGTCCATTTAATACATATAGATATATAAATATATAAATACACCTGCAACAGCATTCTTTTCATATATACCCTTTTTATTATTTTTTAATTTATGGGTATTTTGATGCCATATTTACATACTATCATATGATAATACTCTGATATTACTAATAATATTATTATTGACATGCATGTCCCCCTCTGTTTCAATCTTAACACTGACATTATCTTGCTTGCTCCAACTGTTTATATTTTGCTATGTGCATGCAAGCTCCATGACCTGTCATTATTAGACATTAGATACTTTGACTATTATATAGATCTGTCTATTTTTTTTTTTTTTTAAACTCTCATTATCCCAATCCTTTTTTTTTTATATTTCTCTTCTTTTCCATTGCCCCGTTCTTAAGAATGCTGTTGCAGGTGTATTTATATATTTATATATCTATATGTATTAAATGGACTCATCGTTATCAAATTTTGTTGTCCCCACCCCCCGGCCACTCCACTGCTAGTGTGTGTGTATATATATCCTCCCCAGTCATCACTATAGCTTCAGTCTCTTAAAGCTGCAGCCCTTTTTGCTGAAGATTACCATCCCACCTTCCTCATCATCCTTACCAGCACTCTCCTTTTTATTTTGGACTGCCGATCTCTAATAGAGACATTACCTGGACTACGTTAGTCCTGTGCGCCCTATAAACTTTTCCACTGAGCATCAGCAATGTATCAAGCAATTACTCAGGTAAGTATTTAGGGATGGCCCCTTACTTCCTCTTCTGGAGTCCCCTGCGAGTGCTCTCTGCCACTTTCTCTTATGGGGACATTCATGCAAGCATGCTCCCGAGACGGGCTGTGCATCCATAGACACACACAACAAGGCTTGCCTACGACCTCTGCTCCCTCCCTACAGGATTTGACTGACAGCAGGAGGAGCCCATGGACCCTTATATTTATGTAGATGCTTAAACTGAGTGGTCCCAAAGTGAAACCTATTTTTCTATAACTGTATTATTCATACCATGGTCTTCTCACAGATATGCACAAATCCAATCTTGGCTGTCTCCTGATGAAGTGGGCGCTGTTTCACGAAGCGCATAGAGACGACTGCTCTAAGAATATATGAATTTAAGTGCTTCTGCAATATTGTCTATACATCATTATTAGCCATATATATGCATATTGAGATATGTTTTTTATGATGACATATTTAATGTCAAAATTTGTCTGTCTTTTTTATGTAATATGAAGTACATTTTTGTATTTTTATAACACCTTGTTACCTTATTTGGCACCACTCACAAAAGCCCAATGGGCAAATCTCTTCTCTTGTTTTGGTTCTACGGAGTATTGGGAACTGAATGCTGCCCTGGTCTAAGTACATGTGCCCTTTTCCTCTTTTCAAATATAAAGGGGCACAACACTCCACCCACTGATGACATTGGGGAGTGATCTTTCTAAAAGGTGTATTACCACCTGCATTCATGCATCAGTGTTTTATGTAACATTGGGCTTCTTTTTTTTTTCTTTACTCCCAGTGATTGGGTTGTCTTTGCACATCTTAATTAAGACTTTCTAGATCCAGTTTATAGCCAGAAAGGGCTCAGTACAGCTGGAATCACTTGAATCTTTTTCCAGAATTAGGTTTGACCCTCTATTATTTTATTATATATTTATTTACATGAATTTATCTGTAGGGTATTTACTATTAGGGGCGAGCGAATAAGTCTGGGTTCAGTTTGCAGGGCTTTCATTGAACCCATCACAAAGTCTGAATATTAAGAGCCTTGAAACCCAAATAAAATCTATTTTGTTGTGTATGATATTGTCAAAAAAGGGCATGAGGAGCGTGCCATGGTGTACATGTGCTAATGTAAAAATATATATATTTTAAATATTGTACAGCAGGAAGAGGGCACACCTTTTAATGTGAAAAAATACCAATCTTTGAGTTACACGCTTTGGAGATGCTGTTAAGCTGTATGTAGAATTTTGTACAATTTAACCCAACCCAATCTAATTAATCACAAATAAACAAAAAACATTTTTTTAGATAGTTTTAATTGTGGTAATAATGTTGTTTCTCTGTAACAAAATCACCTGCTGTGCTTAAGGTTCTCAAAGACAACACACTGGCTGCAGAGAAAGCCAGAAGCTCCAGCATTGTGAAAGCTCTAGCCAGTGGTCCACCCAGGACACCAAATAGTCCATGGGGTCCTCACTTCAAAGCTAATGTTCACATTAGCCTTAGACCCCAAGTAGTCTGCAAACATATGGTTGAGGTTCTGCCTCTGATTGCTGCTTGCTGGGTCTGTGGTTACAAAAACAATTTATAAGCATCACTGAGGCAGCCGCCAAAAAATGGAGGCACAATGTGCATCAGAAGGGATACAGCCACCATCTGCAGCAATTCTTCAATGTGGTGCATTTCTTGCTCCCTCTGGAATGGTCGCATGAGATTTCCCATTTTCCCCCTGCATCATGTATCGAAAAGTGTAGACACCTTGTAACAATTCTTCTCTTCCATGGCCTAAATGCTGGGGTCCTGGCACAGGCATTTCAGCAAGAATGAGCCCATTATCACAAATTGCTTGCAGCTGAGGGCCTCAAGTCCTGGGTGTTTCTGAAGAAAACAGTGATCCCACCCACCCATATACAATTCCTGGGGGTTGGGAGAAATAAATTGTCCAAATGGAAACCTGCACCATTTCCTCATCCTATTTGCTACAATCTCCCCTTCCCCTTTTGAGCTTCTCCACTTGCTTCTTGGAGGAACAGTGGACATGAAAGGGGATATTCTATCTACACTCTACACTATCCGTAGCACCTTTTCTAAGTGGTGCATTTTTGTGCCCTCTGGGATGGTACTGTGGGATCTGTCATCTTCTCCTTGTATTGTGTATCCAGAGAGTGGACACCCTGTAATAGCTGCTCTCTTTAATTAACTTCATTTTATTCAATTCATTTTAGCCTGAGTGAACGTTTTTTGCTACAAATTGCCTGCACCAAAGGGGCCCAAGTCCTGAGGAAAACAATGATCTCACCACCACCCATGTACAGCTCCTCTGGTTTGTAAAGAATGAAATGTCCCCCTTGAAGTCTGCCCCATTTACCCCATCCCAAAAAAATTGTTCATTTTCGTTACATTTGTTTTTGCTTTTTTTGGAAATTCGAAAATTCGGAAATTCAAAAATTTGGATTTTCAAATTTCTGAATTTCCGAATTTCAAATTTTCGAATATCTGAATTTTCAAATTTTTGAATCTTCGAATTTCTGAACTTCGAATTTTCGAATTTTCGAATTTTCGAATTTCCAAATTTTCAAATTTCCAACTTTCGAGATTTGAATTTCCAAATTTCCGAATTTTCAAATTTCCAAATTTTTAAATTTCCGAATTTTCTAATTTCCAATTTTTGAAATTCAAATTTTCAAATTTCCGAATTTCGAATTTTTGAATTTTGAATTTCCGAATTTCAAATTTTCGAATTTCAAATTTTCAAATTTCGAAATTTTGAATTTCCGAATTTCTGAATTTCGAATTTTTGAATTCCGAATTTCCGAATTTTCGGATTTACAGAATTTGAAAATTCAGAAATTCAAAGATTTGAAAATCCAAAAATTCGAAAATCTGAAAAAAAGAAAGAAAATCAGTAAAATTCGAAATAATAACTAACTATATAGGTATTGGAATTTCCTTTCAAATCTGGCTGTTTGTGAACGTAATGAATACAAATTTATCTGAAGTAAAGAATTATCCAAAATTTCGAATGCCACATCTAAACAAATGGAATGGAACAAATTAATAATAAATAATAATAATAAAAAGTTTTTATTATAATTATTGTTATATATTATTATTAGATCATTACATTCAATTCGTTTAGATACAGCATTCATTATTTCAAATGATTTGGAACTTTGGATAAATTCGTACTCATTACGTTCACTAACAGCCAAATTTGAAAGGAAATTCCAATACCTATAATTTAATATTTATTATTAGTTAGTTATTATTTCAGATTTTCAGGTTTTTGAATTTTCAGATTTTCATTCTTTTGAATTTTCAGATTTTCATTCTTTTGAATTTTTACAGATTTTCATTCTTATTCTTGGATTTTCAAACTTCCAAATTTTTGAATTTTCAGATTTATGAAACTTGGAATTTCCGAACATCCGAATTTCCGAATTAGAATTTTCGAATTTCCAAAATGTTCCAATTTCAGAAATTTTCCAATTTCCAAAATTATTCTAATTTCTGAATTTCTAATTTCTGAATTTCTAATTTCCGATATTCGAATTTCCGATATTCGAAATTCCGATATTCGAATTTCCGATATTCGAATTTCCGAAATTCAGAATTTCCGAAATTTCGAATTTCCAAAATTCGGAAATTTGGAAAATTCTGAAATTTGAAAACTCAAAAATTCGGAAATTTTAAAATTCGGAAATTGTATATGCGGAAATTTGAAATTTCTGAAATTTACGAAATTTGAAATTTCTGAAATTTACGAAATTTGAAATTTCTGAAATTTCCGAAATTTCTGAAATTTTGAATTTCTGAAATTTTGTATTTTCCAATTTCAGAAATTTTGAATTTCTGAATGTCCAAAATTACGAATTTCCGAATTTCTGATATTTCGAAAATTCGGAAATTTGAAAATTCGGAAATTTCGGAATTAACGAATTTGTCAAAATTTGTTAAAAACAAATTCAGAACTAATCAAATTGCATATTTGTCTAAAATCCTTATCTTCCTTCTGATGCTGTGCCTCCAGTACTCTATCACAACAAGCAGTGTGTGTATAGCAGGAGCACCAGAGGGATCATGTCAATAATCCTTGCAGTGGCTCACTGTTTTGGTTTCTTCTTTAAATGGTGACAGAATGCTGCACATGTCCTGAATTACTAATCACTGACATGGTGAAAAAGACCCTAGCTCCCCACAAATTGTCCTCTTCCCATACTTGCACAAATAATTTTTGATGACCCACTGCTGCTGGTGCAATCGCTGCCGCATGGCTCATATCAAGATCCAACTCATGGTTATATCATATCTCAGAAGGTTGGTATTCAGATTGTATTGCTACTGCATTTTGGCTAAACAAACACTTACACTGTATAGCCACCTAAAATGTCTGCAAAGTCTTCTGGCTTTCTGCAGGACATCCCATAAGTCAGGATACGAGGAACTGGTGCACCACCAGGTTCAGTACATGTTTAAGGCAAGTCACATGTGAACTTTCTCTGCTGAAGGGCAGCCAGTAAGTCGGTGCCTTTGCCACACATGATCTTGCCTGGCATAAGATGGCATGAGGTCAACTACCTCTCATCCTACCCTTGAAGAGATGCTAGAATCTCTGGCCCATAGTTGCTTCTGTTGCCACAGGCATTCTATCTGCAAAACAGTGTGATAATGTTTTCCCTTGGGAGATGAATAGGCTCTGGGGTGCTTGGGGGGGACTAGTGGTTCTAGAAAGTCAGAGGAGGGGGCCATTTTAGGAGGAGGGGTAGAAGTGGTTTCACTGTCACCTACACCTAATATACAAAACTCAGGGCAGTACCATCAGCTCCAGCGGTATGCCCTGACCTGCATCCTTACTACCAGCTAGCAAATGTACCCAGTGTGCTGTGAAGAATATTTAATGTCTCTGCCCATGCCTGCTGAATGATATAATAAATAAGATAACAGTGCTAGCTCTGAAATAAATGTGAAATATACAGTGATGAAATTCTTAAATAACATAAATTAAACTTGGCACATCAAATAAAGTTCATCAAACTAAAGTGACATGTGCACTTCTAGTAAAGTGGCATGTGCAATTATTGTCCACCAAAAGACCAGTCCATAATGTGCATAAACATTACATACACTATATTACCAAAAGTTTTGTGACTCTCGCCTTTACACACACATGAACTTTAATGGCATCCCAGTCTTAGTCTGTAGGGTTCAATATTGAGTTGGCCCACCCTTTGCAGCTATAACAGCTTCAACTCTTCTGGGAGGGCTGTCCACAAGTAGATGCTTCTGGGGTGGGAATGCCTCCTGCTTCCTTTTTATATGGAGATGAGCCGGCTGGTTGAGAGTCTGATAAAAAGCACTAATATCTTGGCAAATCAAGCAGTGGAAGAATGGAGTGTGCCGGAGGCAGTGAAAAGACAGATGATAAATGAGAGCCTAAGAAGCCTTGTGGCAGATGTCATTCGGGGTTTAAAGAGGGGGGAAGCCAGACTGTATAGCCATAGACTATATTGAAGTTTTGTGTGCAGTCTATGGGAGAGTAGAAAAGATCCCCGACTTGATGTACAAGTTTGAGCACACTCATCAGTACAGAGGAGAGAAACTACTATTCTGAAGAAAGGGATTGACCCGAAAGAGGCCGATGAAGTCATGCTGGAAAGAATTCTTCAAGGGGCTAGACCACAACCACCCAATTGTGCTTTGTCTGCTGTTAAAGGGGGCAGCCCAGCCAGTGCATGTGGAGAAAGCGGTTCAAGAATTAGACAGTGATGAAGAATCAGAGTGGGGGGAGTGTCCCAAGGCCCCCCTAGTACCGCATGTTTCTGAGAACACACCCTGTTAAATTGCTCACACAAGTAGCTCAAGCTCAAGATCAAATGCAACAGACATTGCTGCGGGTGATGGAAGCTCAAGCTACAGCTCAGCTGGACAAGACTGATCCCAGAAGGTGTTTTCAGTGTGGGGGCCTGGGCATTTCCGGAGGCAGTGCCCCAAAAGAAAGGGGCAGTCGAACTTCCTTGCGGAACTGTTGAACACATTACAGCAGTTGCTGACAATTCAGAAGGTGGGAAACTTCAGGGGGTCTGTCATGTTCTCACGTACCTGACTGATGAGCCTGATAGTGCAGAGGAAGGCTTCCCTTACGTATCTGACTTGTGGCCTCTGGTAGAGCAGATAGGTGGCACGGGAGTGCAGAATGGTATGAGTGCCTGGCAGGATCAACAGCAGATGGGTCAGATGGCTGGCACAGCAGACAGGACAAGCAGGCTGGATGGATCAGCAGACAGGTGAGCAGACTGGATGGATCAGCAGACAGGTGAGCAGACTGGATGGATCAGCAGACAGGTGAGCAAACTGGATGGATAGTCTTGGAACGTCAGGCAGGCTGGGTCAGTAATCAGGCTGGCAACAGAGGTACAAAAGGAGCAGGCAGAAGAAATCGTCAAACAAGCCAATGGTCAGATGCAGGTGTATAACAGGAACAGTCTCAAAACAAGCCGGGTCAAATAGGAGCAGATAGATCTTCAGGAAACACATACACAGAGCTGCAGATCAGAGAGCAAGGACACAGTGCTGCTGAGGTGTTTAAATAAGGCAGCCTGTTGCCAATCACTGAAATCAGCCTGGACTAAGTTCACCCTTGGGTGGCAGATCCATGACAGGGTCTCAGTGAGGGAGCCAACTGAGAGCCATAAGAAGGAACCAAGCTTCAGAAGTCCAAGAAAAAAACAGAATGAGAAGAAATGTCAGAAGAATAGTCTAACATCTCCTAAGTCAAGTAACCCGTCACCGGGGTCTAGGACTGGGTCACAGGGAGTCAATATCCTATCACCACCCAGGGCAATAGTTAGATCTTCTCAAAGTGGAAGTAGGAAGGACTTCAGGAAAGCAGAAGCAGGAAGATTACTAGAAAAGTTAGTGGGGCCGTCCCCAATCATGTCTGTGCAGGTAGATGGTGTTTATACCAGGGCACTGCTAGATATGGGAGCACAAGTTAATTTACCAGGACTTCTTCTGTGATAAATATTTGAAGCACATCCCCCTAAGTAATCTTGATTGAAATTTGGGGAATTGGCACTGACAAGTTCCTGTATGATGGATATATTCCCATAAAAATCTATTTTGGGCCAGCAGCCACAGGGAAGATGGAGACATTTGACACATTGGCTGTGGTGTACCCCAAGGCCTCCTGGAGCTGAACAGAATTCCCTGTTGATTGGGACTAACACTGATTTAGGGAGAAGGCTGCTAGCAATTGTGGTTGGAGAAGATGCTTCTGTGCCCAATGGGATCCACCCATGACTATACCAGGCATGCCAATGAGTAATTAAGGAGCAGAATGCCCCTTTCGAGGGAGTGGGGCAGTTATGGAAGTTAGACATGAGAGAGAGAGAGTGCTACAGCCTGGAGGAAAGAGGAAGCTGCTGGGATAGCGATGGTTCCTGAACTGGTTTCCACTAAGGTCCTGTTCCGAAGCAGAAAGAAGGTGTCCATCAGCATCCGGAATGTCACTAATCACCCTGTGGTGTTAAGGGCTTGAATGCTGGTGGGACAACTGAGTGCAGCCACCTCATTACCTTCAGCAGAAATTGTTAGAGGAGAGAAGTATCAGGGGCTGCAGAAGGATATGGAAGAGTGTGCGGTATTACTCCCTGATTGGCAGAAAAGGATGAAGTTACAGTTATCTTGTTGCTAAAAAATTTTTCCGACAATGATTTTGACGTAGGTTGTGCTAAAAGTGCACAACATAGAATCCGGCTACAAGAAGACAAAATTTTTCGGGGGAGAGAGCCCGGAGGATACCCCTCAGTTACCTGGAGGATCTAAGGGAGCAATTGGCTGAGTTGAAGAAGTCAGGAGTAATTCAAGAGTCCAGAAGTCCCTACGCTTCCCCCATTGTGGTGGTACGGAAGAAGAATGGAACATTGCGCATGTGCATAGACTATCGAACCTTAAGGATGTTCTCCAGTGCCTTGCAGGGGCCGAGTGTTTTAGTGTGCTATATTTGAAAAGTGGGTATTACCAAATACCGATGTACCCTGAAGATGAAGAGAAGACCGCTTTCATCTGCTTGGGTTTTTTTAATTTAATCGGATGCCACAAGGACTTTCAGGGGCACCAGCAACATTTCAACGATTAATGGCGAAAACTGTGGGAGACATAAATTTGATTGAAGTTCTGGTCTACCTGGACGACATCATAGTGTTTGTAAAGACCCTAGAAGAACATGAGGTGTGATTGGAGAAAGTTTTTGACACGAGGAAGGGCTTAAACTATTACTGGAAAAGTGTCAGTTTTACAGAACTTCAGTCACCTATTTAGGCCATGTTGTCTCTGCCAGGGGAGTAACTACAGATCCAAAGAAGCTGGAAGCAATCAATGCATGGCCTAGACCAGAGACTGTAATAGAATTAAGATCCTTACTGGGGTTTTGCTCTTATTATCGAAGGTTTGTAGCTAACTTTGCGAAGATTGCCTGACCTGATAAATTGTTACAAGTTGTTTCAGGCAAGGAAGAAGGCAAAATGAAGGTGAAGAAGCGTGGTATAAGAGGGAAGAGAGAATCCATTAGAAAACAATGGATTCGTTCATGTGAGGAGGCTTATCGCCATCTGAAGAGGAGTCTTACAGAAGCCCCGGTCCTATGCCAACCCAACTAAGCCCTATGAGCTTCATGTGGATGCTATTCGAGATGGGTTGGGAGGACTCCTCTACCAAGAACAACATAGTGGGCTCAGACCGTTCACATATGTGAGCCGCAGCCTCATCTCCTCTGAGAAGAATTACCTGATTCACAAATTGCATTTATATGGGGCCAAGTTTGTACTGAAGACAGATAATAATCCTTTGACCTACTTTTTGACTTCTGTTAAGCTGCATGCCACTGGACATCAATGGTTAGCTGCACTGGCTGGATTTCAGTTTAATTGAAGTATCAGCCTGGAGCTGGCAACAGGAATGTGGATGCACTGTCCTGTAGGCCTCATCGGCCAGTAGAAGAACACAGAGAATGGAATTTTGTGCCTACAGAAAGAGTGCAAGCTTTGTGCAGAGGCTTTGTCCAATGGCTGAAAGGAACTATAGTAGCTGAATCTTTAGGAGTCCCTCCTTCTGGTGTGTCTCAGTTTTACTGTGGGTTTACCCAAGTGCGAGGTGAGGGTCTTTCTCTACTATCAAAAAGAGATTTGAAAACTGATCAAGATCAGGAACCCCAATGCCGCTTAGTCATTGAAACTTTGGCTAAGCAAGATCCAGTGTTGCTGTTGAAGAGTCCTGTGGTTGGCTCTAAGATACTACACAGAGAGTGGAATAGACTGCAACTGAGAGATGGTCTGCTGTATAAGAGGGGCCCTGCTGAGGAGTCAGAGGAACATGGCAACTTTTCCTTCCTGAAAAGCATTGCACAATGGTGTTGGTAGCCCTACACGATGAACATGGACATTTAGGCATAGAGAGGACCTTTTGCTTAGTTAGAGATTTCTACTGGCCTGACATGAGAAGTAAGGTAGAAGGTATTGTCATTCCTGTTTACCCTGCATTCAGAGAAACACTCTACCAGTGCAAGCTGCTCCCATGGGACATCTGCAGAGTCAGGGGCCCATGAAGTTAGTGTGTAACTGTGTATTGACTTCCTGTGCCTAGAGCCTGATACAGGTGGAAGAAGTAATGTTTTCATGGTGACTGAACATTTCACTTGGTATGCCCAGGCTTACCCTACCAAAGATCAACAGGCTCCTACTGTGGCAAAAGTCCTTTTTTCCAAAAATTCTTCATTCATTACGGACTACCTGTTAGGATTCATTCTGATGAAGGAAGAAATTTTGAAAGCCGACTAATACATCAGTTGTGCAAGTTGCTGGGCATCATAGAGGGGGGAAAGTGGAGGCAGGAGATGTTCCTCTCGGCATCATTCTACAATGCACCAGTAGGGAAGTGGTTAAGGGAAATACTAATTGTTTTGGTTGCTTTTATTAGTATTTTGTAATTTCCACTGATTTGTAATCTGATATTATACATCATTGTTTTTCATAAAATTTTATTTCACAAACATTTAGTACAGGATTATGAAACATTTGAGTGGGTAGACTGTGCACTTTGTAAGTACCCTTTGCACTCTGCAAGTACAGTTGCACTCATTTTCCCCAGAGCTTAGTAAATATGGTAAAACTTTGTGATTTTTCAATCATGTGCAAGACAAATTGCTGTTTTTTTCATTTTTTTATGTACCTGATTGGTTATTCTTTCCAAAGTGAATCTTTATCACATTTCCATTTACTAAGGAAAATGAGTGCAAAAGCAATGTGCACAGTCTATTTGCCTTTAGTAAATTCACCCCAGTGTTTTCAAATCTACTGGGTGAAAGGAATTGTACACCTTGATGACCACCCTGGTTTATGCAGGCAGACCACCAGGACCCTCGGATCTGTGAGAGACCAAATTAGACACGGGAAACAGGCTTGGGTGTGTGTTCATAAGATCTCTGTCTTTATTGAATACAACAGTAGTATATATACCAGTAAAAATACATGTCTAAGGCTGGCCATACATTATACAATTTTCCTTTAGAGATTTACCAAAATCTAATATGAGGTCAAACCTAAACATTTTCAATGTGTATGCAATCAGGCAGGAAAAACTCTTCCAGTGCAAGCTGCTCCCATGGGACATCTGCAGAGTCAGGGGCCCATGAAGTTAGTGTGTAACTGTGTATTGACTTCCTGTGCCTAGAGCCTGATACAGGTGGAAGAAGTAATGTTCTCATGGTGACTGAACATTTCACTTGGTATGCCCAGGCTTACCCTACCAAAGATCAACAGGCTACTACTGTGGCAAAAGTCCTTTTTTCCAAAAATTCTTCATTCATTATGGACTACCTGTTAGGATTCATTCTGATGAAGGAAGAAATTTTGAAAGCCGACTAATACATCAGTTGTGCAAGTTGCTGGGCATCAGAGAGGGGGGAAGGTGGAGGCAGGAGATGTTTCTCTCTGCATCATTTTACAATGCGCCAGTAGGGAAGTGGTTAAGGGAAATACTAATTGTTTTGGTTGCTTTTATTAGTATTTTGTCATTTCCACTGATTTGTAATCTGATTTTGTACATCATTGTTTTTCATAAAATTTTATTTCACAAACATTTAGTACAGGGTACTTCCATGAAACATTTGAGTGGGTAGACTGTGCACTTTGTAAGTCCCCTTTGCACTCTGCAAATACAGTTGCACTCATTTTCCTCAGGGCTTAGTAAATGTGGTAAAACTTTGTGATTTTTGTCATCCAATCATGTGCAAGCCAAATTGATGTTTTTTTCATTTTTTTTAATGTACCTGATTGTTATTCTTTCCAAACTGAAGCTTTACCACATTTACATTTACTAAGGAAAATGAGTGCAAAAGCAAAGTGCACAGTCTAAATAAGAAGAAAAAGGTTTTTGCGCATCAAATCTATCATAAAAAATAATACATAAAAGGTATAAAATAAATCACATATAATATTAGTATATAAAAATGTGCTTAAATATGCAAAATAAAATAAAAATCAAAAATCTAGAATATTAAAAGTGGAAGTGCATCATTCAAAAAGAGTGATAAAATTCATAGTTCTCAATAAAGGATGTGAAAAATTCAAAACACGGGTATCAGTGTGCAAAATTGCAAAAACTAAAATAATACACCCCCCAAAAAAAAATATATATAACTATTACAATAAAAAGTCCATAAGAAGTGTATATTATCCTCTGGGGTAATGTGAATGGGGAGATATAGATATATGGTGGTGATGTTGATGTTTCTCTTCATATATGAACTGCCGGCCCTGCGGGCTCTCTAAACTCTCACCTTAAGCAAAGAATTTTCAGGCATCAATGTGTGGCTTTAAAGTGGTGGTCTCTTACATTAAAAGCAAAGTTAAAAGCTTTTAATGTAAGAGACCACCTTTTAAGATTAACCAATAAAGTATACTGAAAATACTACACCATTAGAGGCCTCCTCTCTCCTCCCCCTCCTCCCACCGGGTCGGCACAGCCTAGGTGGAAATATCCCCTTTTATTTCAATAGGTGCCTGCTAGACTGAGAGGAGAATTCAGCCATCATCACACCAGCATGTGGTAACGCACATCACCACTTTAAAGCCACACATTGATGCCTGAAAATTCTTTGCTTAAGGTGAGAGTCATTGCATTCATTCTATCAATTGTAGAACCACACAAGGGAATAGAAAAGCAACGCTCCAAAGGGATAAATACAGGGGCGGAGAGCATCCAAGATCACCCATGAAGGGGAGCTGAGAGCAGCAAAGGGTAAACAAAAGAAAAAACTCTATCTGCTCACAACCCTCCCCCTATAGGGGACACCCCATCTCGTCTAGCCAGGGTCTCCACATTCTCACAAACTTCCTGTAGTTGCCTTGCCTAATATAAATACAAATTATTGAGTTGATAGCCTCAACCCAACTCTCCACAGTCGGGGGAGTATGTGCCTGCCATTTCTGTGCAATTAATGTTCTCACCTGGAATAGGCATCTTAGGACTACTTCGGTGGTATCAATCGAGACTCTGCCCTTCTCCATATTCCCTAGTAGCCATGTCTTGGCAGTCGGTGCTATTACAGTTTTAAAGATTTTATTTATCCTGTCCACCACCTCCACCCAATATCTAAATAGCTTCGGGCATTTCCATACCATGTGAATAAAATCCCCTGTCGTCCTGCACCTGGGGCACTCATCATTTTTTCTCCACCCGAGTTTAAACTTTTTTTAGCGGTATAGTAGACTCTATGTATTAGTAAAAAGTGAGATACCTACTGTGAAGGAGAAATCAAGACCAGTTCGCCTCATTTCAAAATCCTATCCAATTCTTCCACAGTCATTGGCCCCACATCTTTCTCCCATTCCGCTCTACTCTTAGAAGGTCCTACTCCGTTTAATGTTTTAGCCTCCAATTTGGCATACAGCTCAGAAATTAGGCCTTTGGATATATCTGTGTTGATTATATTTGAGAGAGTGGGGATCTGGGTCTATTCGATTGTCTGTGTTGAATAGCATGTCTGATTTGAAGGTATTTATAAAACGAATTATTTGATATATCAAATTCTCGTTTTATGACTAGGAATGTTTTCATAAGATTACCCTCATATAATTGACTTAGCCGGTTGATGCCCTGTCTCTCCCATTCCATGGGCCTATTTATACCTCTTACTTCTGCTAATTTTCTATTGTTCCATAGAGGGGTACATTCTGATATCCCACCGTACCCCAACAGTGCTTTCGTCACCTGCCATACTTTACTAATTAATTTTATCATCGGGCATCTATAAGTAAATGAGTCTGCCTCTAGTACCTCTATTAGTATGCTATGTGGGGCCCCCATTATCATCATTCTACTGTTAGAGTTCCCCCCTCCAAGGGCACCACAGCCCGCTAGATGTTGGAGCTGGGATGCCAAAAAGTATGACCTTGGGTGTAGAACCACCATACCCCCTTCTTTAATCGGAAGCTGCATAGTTTGCAAACTAATTCTAGATTGGCCCTTTTTCCAAATTAAGTCCTTAAAAAGGGATTCTATTTTTTTAACCACTTTTGGCCTATCCAAATTGGGGAGTTATGAAAGAGATATAATATCTGTGGTAGCCATATCATCTTTATTAGATTGCAGCATCCCGCTACAGATAATGGGAGTCGGCTCCAGATACCTCCTTTTTGTTTTCATTTAAGTAGTGGTGGTACTAAGTTGTCATTAAGATATTGTTTTATATTGCTTGTAATGCAAACACCCAGGTATTTACATTTTACAATGACTTTAAGGTGGGGAGTTCCAGACGGTATCTGGGTCGACTGGTAATAAAGCCAATTTGTCCCAGTTGACAACCAGACCAGAAAATCGTCCGAACTCTCCAACCATTTGTATCACTGTTTTTAATGAAGTTTCAACATCCCCAAGAAAAAACAGGACGTCATCAGCAAACAGTGCTATCCTGTCTTCCCCTATCTGCCTCCAGAACCCCTGTATGCCTGGCATTGATCGATAGTCATAATTGCTTATGGTTCCATCACGAGAGCGAATAGTAAGGAGAACAAAGGACAGCCCTGTCTCATCCCTCTCTCTAACTTGAACAGATCTGAATATTCATTATTGATTTAAATTTTTGCTCTTGGTTCGCTGTAAAGTATTTTCACCCACCTTATAAAGAGGGGCCAAACCCAAATCTCTCTAATACTCTCCAATAGAAAGTCCCATTCCAGGGTATCGAAGGCCTTGGCGGTGTCCAATGCCAATATGGCCCTAGAGCCACCATTTTCTGTTGGAATCTGCATATTTAAAAAGACTCTTCTAATGTTGATGCTATTCGACCTATTGGGAATAAAACCTGACTGGTCAGAATGTATATGTTTTTGAATACATCTGTTTAAACGGGTTGCTAGGAGTTTGGCCAAGATTTTTATGTCCGTGCAAAGTAGTGAAATTGGGCGATAGGAGGAGGCTTTCCTGTCGTCTTTCCCTTCTTTATGTATTACAATAATGGTAGCTTCCGACATTGAGGTGGGCAATCTCCCATTGGTTAGTGCCCACTCCAGTGACTTCAGCAGTTCAGGGAGCAATACCCCTCCATATTGTTTATGTATTTCTATTGGGAGCCCATCTGGGTCTGGCGACTTTTGATTGGGCATCCCAGCCACTGCTCGCTGCAATTCATCTAGGGTCACCGGAGCATCTATGTCCCTTTTATCATTTTCTGTCAGAGTGGGATTATTATTCCCTGGAGAAAATCATCTATTTTCTTACTCCCAGTTCCCCTATTAGATTTATACAGCGACTTATAATATTCACTAAATGTGTGTAATATCTCAGTCACGTCGGTAGAAAATTTTCCATTTAAAGCCCTGACCACCGAGACAGTGGGGGGGGGGGGGGGTTTCGGTGTTAGATATAATCAATAGGGACAACATACGACCCACTCTCTTCCCTTCACCAAATTGACACTGTTTCTGGAATAATCGTTTGTTCTCTGTCTTACTCATAGTTGCCATTTTATAAGCTTGTTGCTTGTCTAGCCATTCCCTTTTCCTATCTGGAATAGGGTTTTCGACATATCTCCTCTCTGCCAGTATCGCCTCCTTCCTAATTCCCCTTTCTCGCTTCCTAGAATTCCCCTTAGTTCTTGCCACTTGTTGAATCAGGAGACCTCTATGATAGGCCTTCATGGAGTCCCAGGCCACTCCAGCTGATGCCGTACCTGTATTAATTTGCATAAATTCATTTAACCCGGTCACCACTTCGCCATGGTTGCCAATCAATTCTAACCAACAAGGGTTGATTATCCATTCTCTTAGATGGGTTTTACCCCTTGTGTTTATTATCAACATGAGCGGGGAATGGTCCGAGACTCCTCTTGGGCCGTACTCTATATTTCTTACCAGCGCCAGAGCTTCTCTATTACCTAGGGCCATGTCTATTCTGGAGAGAGTGAGCTAGGAACTTGAAAAGCAAGAGTATTGTCGTTCCAACGGGTATCGCGTTCGCCATATATAACTCATCCCCATTTCCTCTAGGAAGCATGCTAGCCGACCCTCTCCTGTTGTATTAGGTCTATTTCCTGATGGGAATCTATCTAGGGTCTTATCTAGGACTTTGTTAAAGTCTCCCACCACTATTATTGGGGTCCCTATTTTATCCAGTGTAAACTCCAGCAATTCCTGTAAAACATCAAGCTTAAATGGGGAGGAATATAAATATTAGCCAGCACATATATTTTGTTCTCAATCGAGCAAAACAAAAAAATATACCGGGCCTGTGTATCAATACAGCTCTCTCTGCAGGAGAATGATACTTTCCCAATCAATATGCTCACCCCTCTTGAATATGTGGAGTGAACAGAGTGATATTGAGTTTGGAATTTTTGATTGCGCATGGAGGGCGGAGGGAGGAGATGTTCCTCTTGGCATCATTTTACAATGCACCATTAGGGAAGTGGTTAAGAGAAATAATAATTGTTTTGGTTGCTTTTATTAGTATTTTGTAATTTCCACTGATTTGTAATCTGATATTGTACATCATTGTTTTTCGTAAAATTTTATTTCACAAACATTTAGTGCAGGGTACTTCCATGAAACATGAAACATTTGAGTGGGTAGACTGTGCACTTTGTAAGTTTCCCCAGAGCTTAGTAAATGTGGTAAAACTTTGTGATTTTTGTCATCCAATCATGTGCAAGCCAAATTGCTGTTTTTTTTCGTTATTTTATGTACCTGATTGGTTATTCTTTTCAAAGTGAAGCTTTACCACATTTACATTTACCAAGGAAAATGAGTGCAAAACAAAGTGCACAGTCTTTGCCTTTAGTAAATTCACCCCAGTGTTTTCAAATGTACTGAGTGAAAGGAATTGTACACCTTGATAACCACCCTGGTTTATGCAGGCAGACCACCGGGACCCTCGCATCCGTGAGAGACCAAATGCAACAAGGGAAACAGGCTTGAGTGTGTGTTCATAAGATCTCTGTCTTTATTGAATACAACAGTAGTATATATACCAGTAAAAATACATGGGTTATTCAAACTTTACACTCAGTACTTTCTTATAAGGAGTTAGGCTGCTTGACTAGATAACAATAAATAGCTGATGACTTACTGACACAGATTCGGCTTAACCACAATATCTCATAGGGTGTGGTTCTATGCAAACTGCTAGACAAGCTGACCATGGCAAAACTCACACACACAAAAAGTTCACTTCTACTTTATGTAAAATGGAGGGGAATCTAGGATGGAGTCAGTTGTTTATACATTCTCTTACAATGGGCTCTCTCTATAAAGCCATAATAATTATAAGGCAATGTCCACCCTCTGGTTCATTTAGTTGTGTAAAATATAAATATTTTTTAACTGGTTCCAAACCAGCCGCCGCAGTTATACTGTGGCAGGTTGGAACAGCCGCGACGATCGGATTCGTTTCAGAACTGATCAATCCCCAGGCCAATGGTGTCTGGCCTGGACCCGGTGATCGGTCCTTGCGAATTAAATCCTTCCCCTGCATGTGTAAGTGTAAACACAGCAGGGGAAGTGATGTCAACTTCCCTCATGGAACTCTTTTCTGTTACAGAGAGAGGAGTGAAGGCATCTCAGAGTAAGTGCACCAACACTACACTGACCCTAGTTCATGTAGGTACACTTGTCCCCCTCCGATCACCCCCCTCCCAGTTAACCCCTTCACCCCCTGTCACTGTGTCACCCAGTGCAGTGTTCATATTTTTTTTTGATCACTGTACTGTGTCATTAGTAACAAAAATCAGTGTTAGGGTACATAGTTTAGCTGGTTAACCTGAAGAACCTATACCAATAAAAAGAGAATATATAAAAAAGGGTACATAGTGGTAGCGGTATCAGCCCAGATACCTGCTAGCACCTGCATTTTGCTCCTCCGCCCAAACCAGCCCAGCCCAGCCCACCCAAGTGCAGTATCAATCGATCACTGTCACTTACAAAAACACTAAACACATAACTGCAGAGTCAGGCCTTATCTCTGCGAACGCTAACATTTTTTTTGTAGCGTTTAAAGCAGTCACTGACAGTTAGGAGCTCTTTTTCCTGTGAGTCTCACTACTATACCAGTAAATTTAGAGACCAAAATGTCAAATGGAAGGTACAGTAGTGAAGAGGCCTACAGGTTTCTGAGCATGAAAGATAGTGAAGAGGAAGTCACCAAAGTCAGATTCAGCCTCAGAATATGAACTGGTAGACAGCAGTGGTCCCTGCAAGGTCAGGCGTACCCGACCCCGTTCTTCTGCTGTCATTGGGGTGCAAGAACCGCAGGGCTCTCATATGAAGCAGAGAGCCAGCGCTCATCCTTCTGGTGAACTGGCAAGCATCAGCGGCCTAGTACATCCTAGTCATACATCCAGCACTGCAGTAACACTTGGTGACGTGGCGAGTCCCATAAGTGCAGTTCAAACTGGTGAGGTGGCTAGCACGAGTAGTGTCCCGCAGCCACCAAGAAGAAGACATACACAGGCTCGTCGAGCCCATAGTGCCCTTCCTGCTGCATTTGTCAATCTTAATTGGGAGCCCACCACTTCTGCAGAATTCACTGGCCAACCTGGAATTCAGGTGGAATCAGTATATTGTACGTCACTTGATTTTTATTTGCTGTTTTTCACGGAAGATCTCTATAGATCTATTGTGGACCAAAGCAATTTGTATGCTGGTCAATTCATCGCCGCTAATCCCCAGTTGACCCTTGCCAGAGATTGGAAACCTATTACGGTCTCTGAATTTAAGACCTTCCTGGGCCTATCCCTCCTCATGGGCGTAACTAAAAAGAGTGAGTTGCGGTCATATTGGTCCACTGACCCAATTCACCATATGCCCGTGTTCTCTGGCTCCATGACCAGGACACTATACGAACAGATCTTGCGGTTCATGCACTTCAATGATAATGAACTCTCGGGGGTCCTCGGGGGTGACCCTGGATTTGATCGGCTCTACAAAATTTGGCCCCTGGTAAACCACTTCAACCAACAGTTTGCAGCCTTGTTTACTCCCAATCAAGTTGTCTGCGCTGATGAGTCCCTGATTAAGTTTTTTGGACGTTTGTCTAGCAAACAGTATCTTCCTAGCAAGCGTGCCAGAAATGGGGTCAAGATGTATAAGCTCTGTGACAGGGCAACTGGCTATACATATAGTTTTATGGTTTACAAAGGAAAAGATAGTCACATAGAGCCAGAGAACTGCCCAGACTACATAGGGAGTGCTGGTAAGATTGTGTGGGACCTTATTTGGAAAGGGGTAACACTTGTACGTGGACAATTATTACACGAGCGTGCCACTTTTAAGTGACCTTTTTGATTATGGAATTGGCGCATATGGCAGCATGCAATCTAATCACCGGGGCTTCCCCCAACTGCTTGTAGAATTCCGTCTTAGACAGGGGAGAGAGCCTGCTTGAAGTGTAATAATTTGTTAGCAGTGAAGTGGAGGTATTCATAGAATGTTTTTGTTCTGTCCTCCCTTCAGATACGACAGTCCAAATTCCTACGGCAACTGGTGTTGTGGAGAAACCCCTCTGTGTCCACGAATACAACCTTAACATGGGAGAGGTTGACCTCAACAACCACTTATTGGCGCCATACCTAATTGCCGTAAGGCCAGACGCTGGTACAAAAAAGTGTCTGTATACTTATTTCAAATTGGCTCGGCTGAATGCTTTTGTGCTATACAAAGCTTCAGGACGAACTGGATCCTTCCTAAAATTCGAGGAAGAGATTGTCACAGCCCTTCTGTTTCCAGACAGTGCTATGGCCCACCTTCCCAATGCAAATGCAGTGAGCCAGCCGCATGAGAGGCATTTTCTATATGTCCTCCCTGGTACCCCTACCCAAAGAACACCCCAAAGAAGATGTCGTGTCTGCAGAAAATGCGGATTTGGGCGTGACACCTGCTTTTATTGTCCCTCCTGTTCTGACCAACCTGGTCTCTGCATCGATGACTGTTTCAAATGCTACCACACACTAGTGGAGTACTAGTGTAGGGTACAGCACTACACAGTCCTAGGTTACACTAACACAGGGTCTTGAAAATGGCCATCACATTTTGAGAGACCCTAATCTGGAACGTTCAGTTTACAGTTTTTATAAAAGTGAAAAAGTGGAAAAAAAACCCCACAAAAACACAAAAAAATAAAACACTAAAGCCAAAAATAGTTCTTCTCTCTCTCTATTGTTCTCTCTCTTATGTTCGCTCTCTACTGTACGCTCTATTGTTCGCTCACTATTGTTCTATATCAATTGTTCTCTGTTTTATTTTTACTATATTTTATTGTATTTGCTTTGCAGGTATGGTATGTCTTACTGTTATACTGTAATGTTACTTCGTTTTATTGCTAACCATCATTTGCTTAGCAGGTACACCATTCAGCTGCAGCACTGGTTTATTTATTCTGACAACAACAGCGCTTGCTCCCACGATACATAAAGCCGTGACTCCAGAGCTGTCGGAGATTTCACCACCACAGTTAAAAAAAAAGAGCATATATGCCGAAGCATGGGGCAGGGGTAGAGGAGCGATTTGCTCCTAACATTAGGGGCGGATTGCCCCCATGCTTCGGCATATATTTTTTAGGCACAGATAGGTAACAGTTAAAAAAAAAATGGTGCATGTATGTCCATTATTAGAAGTGGGTGGAAGAATGGTGGGCATATCCACCGATCAATCTCTTTTTTTTGTTCAGCCCACAGGCTGCATGAAAAAAGGAACATTACAATGTATGCCTAACAAGGACCAGCGACGTACTGGTATGTTGCTGGACTTTGAGTGGTTATACCAGAATGATGCCTGCAGGTTTAGGTATCATCTTGGTATCATTCTTTTCAGCCAGCGATTGGCTTTCATGTAAAAGCAATCCTAGCAGCTAATTAGCCTCTAGACTGCTTTTACAAGCAGTGGGAGGGAATGTCCCCCCCCACCATCTTCCATGGTTTTCTGGGTTCCCTGTCCCAACAGGGAACCCGAGAATGCAGCCGGTGGTTGCACCAGCTGACCATAGAGCTGATCAGAGACCAGAATGGCTCCAATCATCTTTATGGCTTAAGATACCAGACGCTACAAGCATTTCATGATTTAGGTTTCGCCGGATATAAATAGCGCCATTGGGAAATTGGGAAAGCATTTTATCACACCGATCTTGATGTGTTCAGATACTTTGAGGGCAGAGGTGAGGTCTAGGGTCTAATAGACACCAATTTTTTTTAAAAAGAGTACCTGTCAGTAACTATTGCTATCATAGGGGATATTTACATTCCCTGAGATAACAATAAAAATGATTAAAAAATGAAAGGAACAGTTTAAAAATAAAGTAAAAAAAGCAAAATAAATAATAAAAAAAAGCACCTCTGTCCCCCCGTGCTTACGCGCAAAGGCGAATGCAAGCATCAGTCTGGTGTTATATGTAAACAGCAATTGCACCATGCATGTGAGGTATCACCTCGAAGATCAGATCGAGAGCAGTAATTTTAGCAGTAGACCTCCTCTGTAAATCTAAAGTGGTAACCTGTAAAGGCTTTTAAAGGCTTTTAAAAATGTATGTAGTTTAACGCCGCTGCATGTTTGTGCGCAATTTTAAAGCATGTCATGTTTGGTATCCATGTACTCGGCGTAAGATCATATTTTTTATTGTATGAAACATTTGGGCAATATAGTGTGTTTTAGTGCATTAAAATTTTAAAAAGTTTGTTTTTTTCCCCAAAAATTGCGTTTGAAAAATCACTGCGCAAATACTGTGTGAAAAAAAATTGCAACACCCACCATTTTAATTTGTAGGACCTTTGCTTTAAAAAAATATATAATGTTTAGGGGTTCAAAGTAATTTTCTTGCAAAAAAAAAAAAAAAAAAATTTTCATAAAAAAAAGTGTCAGAAAGGGCTTTGTCTTCAAATGGTTAGAAGAGTGGGTAATGTGTGACTTGGCTTATAAATGCTGTGCATACAATGCCAGGACAGTTCAAACCCCACCCCAAATGACCCCTTTTTGAAAAGTAGACACCCCAAGCTATTTGCTGATAGGCATGTTGAGTCCGTGGTATATTTTATATTTTGCCACAAGTTTCGGGAAATGACAATTTTTTTTTTTGCACAAAGTCACCCTCCCTCCTTCCCTCCTCCCTTCCCGCTCCCCCTTTCTCCCTCCCTCTTTCCCCCCCTCCCTTTTCCCCCCCTCCCCCCTGTTTCCTTCCCCCTTTTCCCCTTGGCCCTCCCTCCCCTCCCTTTCCGCTCCCTCAATATGTGTTTGGCTAAATCCATTGTATCCTTTCACCAGCTATCTTTGTGGCCCCCCACTTACGCTATGCTTTTTACTTAGAGGGCTCTAAACTATCCCCCTTGTCCGCCGCGGGGGAGAGTTGTTTGGGTGGCCCGGTGCCGCACACGATCACCCAATTATAGGGTAAGCCGAACTAGTAATTATGTTTTATTCTTTCCCCTTTCTACATGCTGTTTTTAAGATCACTACTTGTAGTGTACTGTATAATGTTTTTGCTTGTATTGCATTATATTATTTGTCTTATAGATTGGTCCTCCTGAGGAAGCGATAATATCGCGAAACTAGTCGAGAACCAGACCAGTCAATATTTTGTAATTTACAGATATTCTTTGGTGATCTTTGAATTTCTGTTTTTGCATTTTAATCTGTATACCATGTATTTCCTTTTTGTAATAAATTCCTTTTATATATTCTGTCTATCATCGTTTACCTGTACCGGTATAGTCCAGCCATTTTAGGGTGTGAACATTATGGGGCCAACATCAGCCACTGTCCCCTATGTCCCACTCTCTTTTCCTTGTACATATTAATTTGGATGATGGTACGGTTTAAATTTTACTACCCTTATTATTTGAGGCTATACTCACAATTTGTGCATATTCATTGGGTGGATAACACACCCGTTTTCTTTTTTTCCCCTTGAGTGCCTCTAACTCCTAACTTAGATTACTTTTTTGTTTATTAATTATCCCATTACGTCGGAGTTTGGCCCCCTCCTTTAGATGGACCATACATGGGAGCAGCCCTATCACCGACCACGTAGGTTAAGTTCCATACAGCCAGACGTTCCTTCACAGTTACCCCACTATACCATGTTTCAACTCAAACCTTTAATATTACACCTATTATTGCCATGAATGGGGTTTGGTCAGTCTATATT
The DNA here is from genome assembly GCF_042186555.1 of Aquarana catesbeiana. Classification (NCBI taxonomy): domain Eukaryota; kingdom Metazoa; phylum Chordata; class Amphibia; order Anura; family Ranidae; genus Aquarana; species Aquarana catesbeiana. Next base: position 78,768,869 of record NC_133332.1, on the reverse strand, counting down.
CACTACCCTTTACCCAAGAGTATGTGCTACTATGGACTGTTTAATCTCCGGTCCAGTGTGATTATTGTGTTATCCATACCCCTAATCCGTAGCTGACCCTTACCCATGTTGGCCCTTTGTAACCTAATCCTATCATTGCTACATCATCGCCCTTCTGCGATTACCCCTTTCTAGCCTAGAATATTACATTATGTAGTTTGACACCCTATGGAGTTCCCTGCCTTCATGTCATCTAACCCCTAATCGAATTATTTTTAGGATTTATTCCATTCTTCCCATCCATCTACCATGGCTTCCTCGCTGTTGGTTGTCACTATTACCTTCAGATTTCTATCCCCACTACGTTGTACTTAGATCCACTGTTTCACACATGCTCACGTTTTTTATTTTATTATCTGATACTATCAATCAACCATGTATAATTTTCATCCATTCCCTTACCACTCTTCACCGCATCACTTCTATTCATTTACAACACACACTTCATCTTCCATTGGCACATCCTTAAACCCCCCCCCCTCCCCCTACACCCCCTCCCCCCACACCCCTCCCCCCCCTCCTTGTTCCCTGTCCTTATTCTCACTCCTATCACTCACCAACAGGTAACCCCAACTGATTAATGCTCTCATCTCTCAACCAGGTCTCTTAGTAGCCAATGCTGCCCCCCCTCTGTTTGTAGTGCCATCTATGGGGACCAAGTCCCGTTTGTGTTTACCAACACCTTAATGGATTGGGTGGCAATTTACTGCCACTCTTATTTCTTTTACACATACTGCTATTTATTTATTACCATTTTTTGTCATGATGTTCAAGGTTTTTGTTTATTTTGTTCGGCTGACCCTAGGTGCCCTGTGTGGTCCGTGGCTGCCTGTGCCTTTCCAAGCGGCGGACATGTGTTTCTCCTGGCAGGAGAAGACGCCCTGGTGTTCGTCTCCTGCTTGTCCTTGCGGAGCCCAGGGTTTCCTACCCACGGGCTCGCCTTGAACGCGCTTGCGCAGTAGCGCGGTCCGCGCACCTGCGCAGTGCGGAGAAACTGACCCGGTGATGTCAGACGCTTGCCGGCTGGCGGCGTCGTGGGCGTCTCTGGGTTGGGGAGCTCACTTAATGGGCCCTCGGGCCTGTGAGTGAGCATCTGAGCTCTCCCCATGATAGACTGTTGACGTGGGGCTGGGATGGAACGGAGGCCTTCAACACCTCACTGGTGTACATCTATAGGTACGTTATGTTCTCTTACCTTGGATACTATCCTCTACCCGACGCTATCTATTTTAGATACCTTCACTTGGATTTTATCCTGTATCTCATGTTACATTTGATACTATTTATTGACAGACTGCCATGCAACCCTGTGGTTATCTACTCTTAGTGGTGGACTTCCACACATTGTACCCTCCATGATGCCCCAGTGCTTGGAATTGGTTGGTTCTCCTGCTCATTACGGGCCACCCGACCCCCACGCCATCGCAAGTCTTTTCGTGGCTAGCATATGTATTACCCTTTGTCCCAACCATTATGGTAAGCCACATCACACGCTTCTATTGTTTATTAGCCCAGTGTAATCCCTCTTGTTTGTTCCCCTTCCCCCCCTCCCTCTACCCTCCCTGTCCCTGTGCATTGTCTGTTCCTCCTCACCCTGTCCCCTACCCCCCTTTTTTCCTTTCCCTCCACTACCCCCTCCCCCGGTGTCCCTCCCAGTCCCCCCCCCTTCTCCCCCCCCTTCCCCCTCCCCATGTTCCATTACCCTTACCCTCCTTCCCTCCTCCCTTCCCGCTCCCCCTTTCTCCCTCCCTCTTTCCCCCCCTCCCTTTTCCCCCCCTCCCCCCTCCCCCTCCCCACCTGTTTCCTTCCCCCTTTTCCCCTTGGCCCTCCCTCCCCTCCCTTTCCGCTCCCTCAATATGTGTTTGGCTAAATCCATTGTATCCTTTCACCAGCTATCTTTGTGGCCCCCCACTTACGCTATGCTTTTTACTTAGAGGGCTCTAAACTATCCCCCTTGTCCGCCGCGGGGGAGAGTTGTTTGGGTGGCCCGGTGCCGCACACGATCACCCAATTATAGGGTAAGCCGAACTAGTAATTATGTTTTATTCTTTCCCCTTTCTACATGCTGTTTTTAAGATCACTACTTGTAGTGTACTGTATAATGTTTTTGCTTGTATTGCATTATATTATTTGTCTTATAGATTGGTCCTCCTGAGGAAGCGATAATATCGCGAAACTAGTTGAGAACCAGACCAGTCAATATTTTGTAATTTACAGATATTCTTTGGTGATCTTTGAATTTCTGTTTTTGCATTTTAATCTGTATACCATGTATTTCCTTTTTGTAATAAATTCCTTTTATATATTCTGTCTATCATCGTTTACCTGTACCGGTATAGTCCAGCCATTTTAGGGTGTGAACATTATGGGGCCAACATCAGCCACTGTCCCCTATGTCCCACTCTCTTTTCCTTTTGCACAAAGTCGTCACTAAATGATTTATTGCTCAAACATGCCATGGGCATATGTGAAATTACACCCCAAAATACATTCTGCTGCTTCTCTTGATCATGGGGATACCACATGTGTGAGACTTTTTGGGAGCCTAGCCGTGTACAGGACCCCGAAAACCAAGCACCGCCTTCAGGCTTTCTAAGGGCGTAAATTTTTTATTTCACTCCTCACTGCCTATCACAGTTTCGGAGGCCATGAAATGCCCAGATGGCACAAGACCCCTCCCTGGGGTCATTTTGGAAAGAAGACACTTCAAGCTATTTGCTGAGAGGCATGTTGAGTCCATGGAATATTTTATATTTTGCCACAAGTTTCGGGAAAATTCTTCTTTTTTTTTACAGAAAGTTGTCACTAAATGATATATTGCTCAAATGTGCCATGGGCATATGTGAAATTACACCCCAACATTCATTCTGTTGCTTCCCTGAGTATGGGGATACCACATGTGTGAGACTTTTTGGGAGCCTAACCACATGTAAATTTTTGATTTCACTCCTCACTGCCTATCACAGTTTTGGAGGCCATGAAATGCCCAGATAGCACAACCCCCCCCCCAAATGACCCCATTTTGTAAAGTAGACACCCCATGCTATTTGCTGAGAGGCATGTTGAGTATTTTGCAGATCTCGCTTTTTGTCACAAAGTTTTGAAAAATGAAAATGAAATACATTTTTTTTTCTTTTCTTTCTTCATTTTGAAAAACAAATGAGAGCTGCAAAATACTCACCATGCCTCTTAGCAAATACCTTGGTGTCTACTTTACAAAATGGGGTGATTTGGGGGTGTTGTGCTATCTGGACATTTCAGGGCCTCCGTAACTGTGGTAGGTAGTGAGGAGTAAAATCACCATTTTACGCCCTTAGAAAGCCTGAAAGTGGTGATTGGTTTTCGGGGTCCTGTACACTGCTAGGCTCCCAAAAATCTCACACGTATGGTATCTCTGTACTCAGGAGAAGCAGCAGAATGTATTTATGTATTTTAGGGTGTAATTCCACAAATTACCATAGCATGTTTGAGCAATATATCATTTAGTGACAACTTTGTCCAAAAAAAATTTTTAATTTTCCTGCAACTTGTGGAAAAATATAAAATATTCCAGGGACTCCACATGCCTCTCAGTAAATAGCTTGGGGTGTCCACTTTCCAAAATTGGGTCATTTGAGGGGAGGGTTTTGTGCTATCTGGCCATTTTATGGCCTTCAAAACTGTGATAAGTAGTGAGGAGTGAAATCAAAAATTTACGCCCTTAGAAATCCTGAAGGCAGTGCTTGGTTTTCGGGGTCCCGTACGCGGCTAGGCTCCCAAAAAGTCTCACACGTGTGGTATCCCCATACTCAGGAGAAGCAGCATAATGTATTTTGGGGTGTAATTCCACATATAACCATGACATGTGTGAGCAATATATCATTCAACTTTGTGTCATTTTTTTTTTTATTTTTTGTCATTTTTCAATCACTTGTGACAAAAAAAATAAAAATGGGCTCAACAAGCCTCTCAGCAATTTCCTTGGGGTGTCTGCTTCCCAAAATGGGGTCATTTGGGGGGGGGGGGGGTTGTACTGCCCTGCTATTTTAGCACCTCAAGAAATTAGATAGGCAGTCATAAAATAAAAGCTGCGTAAATTCCAGAAAATATACCATAGTTTGTAGACGCTATAACTTTTGCGCAAACCAATAAATATACGCTTATTGACTTTCTTTACCAAAGACTTGTGGCTGAATACATTTTGGCCTAAATGTATGACTAAAATTGAGTTTATTGGATTTTTCTTATAACAGAAAGTAGAAAATATCATTTTTTTTCAACATTTTCGGTCATTTTCCATTTATATCACAAAAAAATAAAAATCACAGAGGCAATCAAATACCATCAAAAGAAAGCTCTATTTGTGGGGAAAAAAGGACGCAAATTTTGTTTGGGTACAACATTGCATGACCGCTCAATTACCAGTTAAAGCAGCGCAGTGCCAAATTGTAAAACATGCTCTGGTCATTGAGCAGCCTAATCTTCCAGGGCTGAAGTGGTTAAAAATGTTGTCTTAATAAATAATACAATTATGTGCGCAGATACTAGATATTCAATTTATAGCAAAACCACATTAGCAGAGGCTAATTTTCAAAGCTCTTTGAACATCTTTGTTTTTTAGGCTGTAGATGAATGGATTTAGCATAGGGATAGCAGCCGTATTAAATAAAGATAAAAGCTTCTTAGACTCCAGGGTACTAGATAGGTTTGGTGTCAAATATTGGCTGGCTATAGTAGTGTATAGCAAAATCACAACTGTGAGGTGTGAGGAACATGTGTAGAGGGCCTTACGCCTCCCAGTATTTGTAGAGATCTTTAATATAGCATTTATTATAAAAATATAAGGGGTGAAGGTGAGGACAAAGGGCATAAAGATCATAGGAAGCAATCCTTCTATGAGGAATAGAAGTTCCAAAACAGTCGTGTCATTGCAGGAAATTTTCATTAAGGGGACAATGTCACAAAAGAAGTGGTTGATTTCTATGGAGGAATAGCAAGTATAGCTGAATACTATACAAACAAGAGGGAGGATTTGGCAAAACCCCAACATCCAGCTGAGTGAGGCTAAGAGAGTGCACATTCTACTGTTCATGATCCTGTGATAATGCAAAGGCTTACATATTGCTACATAACGATCATAACTCATGGAGGACAGTATTAATAATTCAGTACTACCAAGGGATCCAAACAAGTACATTTGTATCATACACTGGGAAAATTGAACAGTTTTATCCCCAGCAATAAAGTTTAGAAGAATTGTTTGCAAGGCATTGGTAGAACAAGAGATATCTAGCACAGACAAGTTACCCAAGAAGAAGTACATAGGTGTGTGGAGCACTGGATGTCGGCAGGCAATGAGAATGGTCAGGTTACCACTCAGAGTTATTAGATATGTAAGGAGGACCAGAAGGAAAATTGGAAACTGCAACTTGGGGTCATCAGTGATCCCTTTAATGATGAAATATTTGATAGTTGTCGGATTTACAAGCATTCTGACATTGTGTACTTTATATCTGAAATGAATCAAAAGTACAATTTTAAGTAGATTTTATTGCACCTCACCCCATGATTTGTTTATGACATTTTTTGCAAATTGCAGTTAATCATTTTTGGTCATTATTATTTATCTGGATTATTTATTCAATGTTTATAAACTATTAAGCAAAGTAAGAATACTGTGTAATGTTCTGTCTCAAGCTATATGGTAACAAAAAAGGTATGTGTTATAAGAAAAAAATCTAGAATTTAAGAAGTTAACTTGGTATAATTTAAACCTGTTTTTCTAGATAATTCATCTAATCATACAACATATAAATGTGTTAAAATATGTTCTTCCATTATAATATTTATTAGCAACCAGTTAAAGTTAACTTCTCCTGTGTGCTTCCCTTTTTCCCTGTTAATTATACCATTGAATCTGTTTGATAGGTGCAAAAAATTATGGTGATTTTGCCAGTGATCTTGTCAACCGCAGGACCACACCAATCTATGTACTTTACATGAGCACATGGGGGGTTTCCAGTGGTCCTGTCCTATTTCTGCTGTCCTAATACGGTTTGGTGAATGAATGAAGGACAAGAAGTGTGTTATTGGCATGAATACCAAGGGAAAATAAATGAAAAAAAGCCTGACAGAAAGAAAACATATGCAGTTACCACATCTAAGCATTAGTAAGCAAAATTATATCACACTTTTGGTTTCAGGTTCAATTACACTTTACATTCTAAAAAGCAGTTTTCTGTTGGTTGAACTCAATAGACACGTGTCTTTTTTCAATGTGACTATGGGGTTGATTTACTAACATAGGAGAGTGCAAAATCTGGTGCAGCTCTGCATAGAAACCAGATCAGCTTCCAGCTTTTATTAATAGATATAAACCTCGTGCCAAATGAGAGTGAATGATCAAATATGAGCTGCTATCCCCCAAACTAGATGAGAATTCTAGTGCAAGTGGGAAAAGTGTATGGTGGGGGCACTGGGTCTATATTAACAGTGGACTGAGTTACATGTGCAATGTTGTACTCAAACAAAATAAAATAATCGAATACACATCAATGTGCCATACAGAAATCCTAGATATATATATAAACTGAATACCAAAAGTGCATTATTGCAAATGGTTAGCAGCCAGCCATGCAGTCCCTGCATGTATAAAAAATAATGATGTCCTTGTGGAAAAAACAATATGAAAATCCCCACAGAAAAAATGCATAAAAATGCATAAAAAGAGTCCACATGCAATAAAATAATTTAGCCCCTCTTGTACCCTTCTTTATATTTCCTGACGGTCCACTGGGGGAGAGGAAAAGGTTATCTACAAGGCTTATTCATGCCATGGCAGCAAGCCATTTCTTGCTAAAGGCTCTTATTGACCTCTTTTTAATTAAAAAGGGACATCTACTTACAGAGCACATTGGGTGTATTATACAGCTGGTGAAGGTTGTCTATCTACACAGTGAAAAGTTCACACATATCGATTTGTATACTCTATTTTCCAACAGCGGAAGATTCACTTATATTGATTTGTATAATATTTTTTATTGCACGTGGACTCTTTTTTTTGCATTTTTTCTGTGGGGATTTTCATATTGTTTTTTCCACAAGGACATCATTATTTTTTATACATGCAGGGACTGCATGCCTGCTAACCATTTGCAATAATGCACTTTTGGTATTCAGTTTATATATATAGCTAGGATTTCTGTATGGCACATTGATGTGTATTCGATTATTTTATTTTGTTTGAGTACAACATTGCACATGTAACTCAGTCCACTGTTAATATAGACCCAGCGCCCCCCACCATACACTTTTTCCAGGTTTTATTGTCAAAGCTTAATTAAACAAATTGATTGGTTTCTATGCAAAGCTGCACCAGATTTTGCACTCTCCAGTTTTAGTAAATCAACCCTTATGTCTCATTGTCTGCTTGCAGTTGGCATTGCTCTAATTATGTCCTCTGGTTTCCTTAACATAATATAAAAGGAAAAATTCAAATCTACTATAAAGAAGACAAATTTTCACAACTAATTTATGAAGATGGTTTAATTTTATCTCTGCATTAATATTCCTTTCATATCAAACCTGTATCAGAGGTTCCGAATCTGACTGACTGTAGGATTGTGGTTGTGTGTTAATTTGATTGAGTATATATTGCTTATATTAGCATTTGACTCCCTAGCTGGTCTCAAAGGTTCACGTTATCAGGGAATTGGAAATTGGCAATTATAATCTAAGAGGTCATTAGAACTTTAATACTGTTTGTGTACACATTATTCATTTGTATATATTTTAAACAAACAATATGTTATGATGTAACATTTTTTTTAAATACCATTTTATTGTAGTTAAGATACATAGAGAGTACAGTATTGTAACAATGTACAAAAAAACTTGTAAGCAAATGTGGACTTTGCTGTCAATCTCTAGGCTATAATACTGGCAGTTAGGTACATTATGGCCTTATTCAATTAAAAATGCAGTGTTTAGGTTAAATTGTTGTGTCTTGAAGAATATTGCAAAATGCTGGGAAGAATACCATAGCAAAAGGAGCTGCCATATATGTTGTAGATTCAGAGTATCTACATCTTACTATCTTACTATCTTGGGTTTTCCAGTGAATCAAGTTCAGCAACCGAGATTACTTGACTCCCTAACTTCCCTCTGTCAGGACTCCTCCAGGTTGGACAAGAGGGAGTGAATCTAATTTTGTAAAAAAAAAATTCTGCCCACTGCTGATAGGATTAAAAATAACCTTGCTACGAGTAAGGGGGAGGATGATAAAGAAGGGGTGTTTCGGCTTGTCAAAACACTTTAGTCCAAAAAAATGTATTCAGGAAAGGGGGGTGTCAGAAATTGTGGTACAGGCCAGCATGTTTTTTTCTGCATTTGAGCATCAGAAATGTATCAATCGAGGACTCAGGTAAGGGTTTAGGGGTGGCCCCTTTCTTCCTCTTCTGGAGTCCCCTGCGAGTGTTCTCTGCCCCTTCCTCTTATGGGCATGCTCCTGGGACAGGCTGTGCATCCATATACACACACAGCAAGACTTGCCCTTGACCTCTGCTCCCTCCCTACAGGATTTGACTGACAGCAGGAGGAGCCCATGGACCCTTATATTTATGTGGATGCTTACGCTGAGTGGTCCCAAAGTGAAACCTATTATTCTATAACTGTATTATTCATAACATGGTCTTCCCACAGATATACACAAATCCAATCTTGACTGTCTCCTGAGGAAGTTGCCGTTGTTTCACGAAACGCATAGAGACTACTGCTCTAGGAATATATGAATTTAAGTGCTTCAGCAATATTGTCTATACATCAGTTGTGCTCATAAGTTTACACACCCTGGCAGAATTTATGATTTCTTGGCCATTTTTCAGAGAATATGAATGATAACACAAAAACGTTTCATTTAGTCATGGTTAGTGTTTGGCTGAAGCTATTTATTATCAATCAACTGTGTTTACTCTTTTTAAATAATAATGGCAACAGAAACTACCCAAAGTACCCTGATCAAAAGTTTACATACCCCAGTTCTTAATACCGTATATTGCCCCCTTTAACATAATGACAGCTTGAAATCTTTTGTGGTATTTGTGAATGAGGCTTTTATCTTCTCAGATGGTAAAGCTGCCCATTCCTCTTGGCAAAAAGCCTCCAGTTCCTGTAAATTCTTGGACTGTCTTGCATGAACCGCATGTTTGGGATCTCCTCAGAGTGGCTCAATGATATTGAGGTCAGGAGACTGAGATGGCCACTCCAGAACCATCACTTTATTCTGCTGTAGCCAATGACAGGTCGACTTGGCCTTGTGTTTTGGATCATTGTCATGTTGGAATGTCCAAGTACATGCCATGTGCAGCTTCCTGGCTGATGAATGCAAATGTTCTTCCAGTATTTTTTTATAACATACTGCATTCATCTTGCCAACAGTTTTGACCAAATTTCCTATGCCTTTGTAGCTCACACATCCCCAAAACATCAGCGATCCACCTCCGTACCTTCATCATAGGCCTTGTTGACTCCTCTCCAAATGTAGCATTTATGGTTGTGGCCAAAAAGCTACATTTTCGTCTCATCACTCCAAATGACTTTGTTCCAGAAGGTTTGAGGCTTGTCTCTGTGCTGTTTGGCGTATTGTAAGCGGGATACTTTGTGGCATTTGCGTAGTAATGGCTTTCTTCTGATGACTCGACCATGCAGCCCATCTTTCTTCAAGTGCCTCCTTATGCCGCGTACACACGGTCGGACTTTTCGTCTACAAAAGTCCGACAGCCTGTCCGACAGACTTCCGGCGGACTTTCGGCGGACTTGCAGCAGACTTTCTAACGAACGGACTTGCCTACACACGACCACACAAAAGTCCGACGGATTCGTACGTGATGACGTACACCGGACTAAAATAAGGAAGTTCATAGCCAGTAGCCAATAGCTGCCCTAGCATGGGTTTTTGTCCGTCGGACTAGCACACAGACGAGCGGATTTCGGGTCCGTCGTAGTTACGACGTAAAGATTTGAAGCATGTTTCAAATCTAAAGTCCGTCGGATTTGAGGCTGAAAAAGTCTGCTGAAAGTCCGGAGAAGCCCACACACGAACGGATTACCAGCCAGCTTTAGTCCGTCGGCGTCCGTTGGACTTTTGTAGACGAAAAGTCTGACCGTGTGTACGCGGCATAATTGTGCATCTTGAAACAGCCACACCACATGTTTTTAGAGAGTCCTGCATTTCACCTGAAGTTATTTGTGGGTTTTTCTTTGCATCCTGAACAATTTTCCTGGCAGTTGTGGTTGAAATTCTAGTTGGTCTACCTGACCGTGGTTTGGTTTCAACAGAACCCCTCATTTTCAACTTCTTGATTCAAGTTTGAACACTGCTGATTGGCATTCTCAAATCCTTGAATATCTTTTTATATTCCTTTCCTGTTTTATACAGTTCAATGAGCCTTTCCCACAGATACTTTGACTATTCTTTTGCTTTCCCCATGACTCAGAATCCAGAAACATCAGTGCAGCACTGGATGAAAGATGCAGTGTCAGGAGTCCAGAAACTCATTGACCTTTTATACACACACACTAATTACAAGCAGACAGATCACAGGTGAGGATGGGTATCTTTAATAGCCATTCAAACCCCTTTGTGTCAACTTGTGTGCATGTTATCAGGCCAAAATCACCAGGGTATGTAAACTTTTGATCAGGGTCATTTGGGTAGTTTCTGTTGCCATTGTGATTTAAAAAGAGTAAACACAGTTGATTAATAATAACCATGAGTGAAAGAATTGTTTTTGTGTTATCATTCATATTCTTTGAAAAATGGCCAAGAAATCATACATTCTGCCAGGGTATGTAAACTTATGAGCACAACTGTATATGCATATTGAGATATGTTTTTTTATGATGAATTATTTCATGTCAAAATTTCTTTTATATGTAATATTAAATACATTTTGTATTTTTATAACACCTTGTTATACCCTATATATATACATTAATTTAGCTGTAGGGTATTTATTATTAGGGGCAAACAAATGTGTCTGGGTTCAGTTTGCAGGGCTTTCATCAAACCCATCATGAAGTCTGAATATTAAGAGCCTTGAACCCCAAATAAAATCTATAGAGGGCTAATATATATGGCATTGTCAAAAAAGGGCACGAGGAACGGAGCATTGCCATGGTGTACATTTGCTAATGTAAAAATATATATATTTTTAAATATTGTACAGCAGGAAGAGGGCGCGCATTTTAATGTGAAAAAATACCAATCTTTTGAATTACATGCTTTGGAGATACTGTTAAGCTGTACGTAGTATTTTAGTACAACTTAACCCAACTCAATCGAATGAATCACAATTAAAAAAAAAAATTTTTTAGATAGTTTTAATTGTGGTAATAATGTTGTTTCTCTGTAAGAAAATCACCTGCTGTGCTTAAGGTTCTCACAGACAACACACTGGCTGCAGAGAAAGCCAGAAGTTCCAGTATTGTGCAAGCTCTAGCCAGTGGTCCACCCAGGACACCAAATAGTCCATGGGGTCCTCACTTGAAAGCTGATGTTCACATTAGCCTTAGACCCCAAGTAGTCTGCAAACATATGGTTGAGGTTCTGCCTCTGATTGCTGCTTGCTGGGTCTGCGGTTGCAAAAACAATTTATAAGCATCTCTGAGGCAGCCGCCAAAAAATGGAGGCACAGTGTGCATGAGAGGGGATACTGCCACCACCTGCAGCATTTCTTCTAAGTGGTGCATTTTTCTCTCCCTCTGGAATGGTCGCATGAGATTTCCCATTTTCCCCCCTGCATCATGTATCGACACCTTGTAACAGTTCCTTTCTTCCATGGCGTAAATCCTGGGGTCCTGACACAGGCATTTTAGCAAGAATAAGCCCATTGTCACAAATTGCTTGCAGCTGAGGTCCTCAAGTCCTGGGTGTTTCTGAAGAAAACAGTGATCCCACCCCACCCATATACAATTCCTGGGGGTTGGGAGGAATGAACTGTGTCCATGGAAACCTGCACTATTTCCTCATCCTATTTACTACAAGCTCCCCTCCCCCTTCCTTTGTACTTCACGTCACTTCTTGGAGGAACAGTGGACATGAAAGAGGATACTCTATCTACACTCTACACTAGCTTCCGTAGCACCTCTTCTATGTGGTGCATCATTTAGCGGAGGGGCTATTATGGTGTGGGGTTGTTTTTCAAGGGTTGGGCTTGGCCCCTTAGTTCCAGTGAAGGGAACTCTTAAGGCATCAGCATACCAAGACATTTTGGACAATTTCATGCTCACAACTTTGTGGGAACAGTTTGGGGGTGGCCCTTTCCTGTTCCAACATGACTGCGCACCAGTGATCAAAAATTGCCATAGATAGACTCCTAAACCTTATGGACAGCCTTCCCAGAGGAGTTGAAGCTGTTATAGCTGCAAAGGGTGGGCCAATTCAATATTGAACCCTACGGACCATGACTGGGATGCCATTAAAGTTTATGTTTGGTAATATAGTGTATAGCAGCCCTCAAAAATTCAACTTACCTGCTCGGATTTTGCAAGTGGAATTTAGCGGAGGGTGAGTGAGGAGCAGGGGCTGACAGTTTCCTGGCTGATCGCTTCTGGCAGAAGCGGTGTGGCCATCAGAGCGGGCCGGAGGGGGTGTTCCGGTCCCCCAGGCCGCTCTGATGTCCTGTAAAAAAAGCCTGCATCGCTTCTGGCAGAAGCGATCAGCCAGGAAATGGTCAGAAGGATCATGTATTCTGAGGACACAGAGCGGGGATCTCCCAATGAGACGCGGCTTGTATATGAATAGCCAGCCGATGTCAAACAAAGTCCCACCCCTGGACCGGCATTGGACCAGTATGCTGTCTATTAGATTCCAGGGGGCGGGACTTTGTTTGAAAGTGCGGTTATTCATATACAAGCCGCGTCTCAGGGCGAGATCCCACTCTGTGTCATCCTGCCGCCCGATCCTCATGATTCCTCCCTGGTGCATTGCTGGGCACAGATGACTGATGAGGCTGCACTTTTGGGCAATGATAGGCTACACATACGGGCAATGATGAGGCTGCACTTATAGGCAATGAGAGGCTGCACTGGTGGGCAATGGTATGCTGCACTGGTGAACACTGATAGGCTGCACTAATGGGCACTGGTATGCTGCACTGGTGGGCACTAGTAGGTTGCACTAATGGGCACTGGTATGCTGCCCTGGTAGAAAATGGTAGGAAATAGTATGCTGCACTGCTTGGCACTTCTGGACAATGATATGCTGCACTGATGGGCACTGATACGCTGCACTGAGGGGCACTAATATGTTGCACTGATTGGCACTGATATGCTGCACTGATGGGCACTGATAGGCTGCACTGATGGACTGCACTGATGGGGCTGCACTGATGGGGCTGCACTGATGGACTGCACTGATGTGGCTGCACTGATGGGCACTGATAAGGCTGCACTTATGGGCACTGATAAGGCTGCACTTATGGGCACTGATGAGGCTGCACTGATGGGAACTGATGAGGCTGCACTGATGGGAACTGATGAGGCTGCGCTGCTGGACTGCACTGAAGGGCACTGATAAGGCTTCACTGATGGGCACTGATAGGCTGCACTGATGGGCTGCACTGATGAGCACTGATCGGCTGTACTGATGGGCACTGATCGGCTGCACTGATGGGCACCGATCGGCTGCACTGATGGGCACCAATTGGCTGCACTGATGGGTACTGATATACTTTATGTTAATATTGTTAAAGTTGTTGTTAATATTTATTATTGTAACCTAATTCTGCATAAAACATTTAACAGTGTAATTTCATGAGATAATTTACAAGGGCATGTTTAGGGGCGGACTTAGGGGCGGAGCAGAGTAGGGGTTGGGTAGGGCAACTGGTGGCGAGTAACTCTTAGGCTCCATGCACACTGGAGCTCAAAAAAGAAAAATGGCACTTTGAATGCGATTTTATGGTGTTCAGAGAACAGCCCATAAACTCCACTGCTGATAAAAGCTAAAAACGTCCATGTGTGCATGGACAGATAGGATAGCATAGAGTGGAGGTAATGGGCTGTTAAAAAAAAGCCCAAACTCCAAAAAACGGCTGTTTATGAGCTCCAGTGAGCCTTAAGGCCTGGCTAGTGGCTCCGGAATTGAAATTTTGAGCCCTGGTGTATAGTCCATATGTGCAAGATCATTAAAATTCCATATGTGCCAAACAATAATCAGTAAGTTTGTGCAAATAGAAAATTCCACATTCCCACTCTTATTCTCTTAAAAAACATCAAACACGCATAGTATAAGCAGAAATCCCTCTATAGATCTTCATATAGTTGTCATGGCCATAATTACTCCTCTCTTATAGAACCAGCACACCTCAAATATTGTAAGGGGAGAAAGAGGAAGGCCTCCATAGTCTAAAACTGTATTTTTATTTGTAAAAAAAAAGTCACACAACCACTTACATTTAAAAGTGTCTAACCGACACTAGTATATCACGCTGTATAATTGTATATGAGTCAGGGGCTGGAAGATATCATTGGATGAAATGTGTGTAGGGCGTGGCTTGTGGACATTATGTCACCACGGTGTTGGATCTAGGCTCGCAGCCAGGGGGCTAGTGACTCATATACAATTATACAGCATGATGTACTGGTGCCTCCCACCTCTTGCCTGAAGCAAGCACTGCCATAAAAAATGCAGAGAGAGATGATACAAGGCAGCCTCACCTTTATCTGCATTCCTTGTGCCAGTGGTTGCTTTGGGCAAGAGCTGGGAGGTTGAGACAGGTGCCATAAAGTAAAGCAGCTGCTTCCTTGCTGTCTGTGGTATTAGGCAGCTGTGCACCTTGGGGGGCACCCTGTCTGATATCACATGCTATTTTTTTTGGCACTTAGAAATATTGAACAAAGTACTACAAGAACTGGCCCTGGAGAAAGCAGTGCCCTGTACCTGTGGGGAAGCGCCCCGTAAGAAAATCTTCCTTGCTGTTGTTCTGCCTCTCCCTCATTTCCCCACTCTTCAATCACTGGCTCCCATGTATGGTCTGCCACCTCATTAGCCCCGCCATCCTTATTGCTGGAGACTACTTCGCAGTAAGCTGCAGCTGTTTAGCCAATCAGGGTGAGGCACCCATTTTAAATAGTACTAATAATAACGTATTTAGGTTGTGGCTGTGCTCTTCCCCAAAACATAGCCAAAATCAAATAAATGTAATGTATTGGGCATCAACAACCAACAGACCATAAATTAACCATATACGTAGATATAAAATCAATATTTTATTATGTCCGTACAAATATTAAATATGACAGATATCCAAATAACTTTAAAATAAAAAAGGAACAGTATATATCAACATTTCTCGACTCACATATGTATATACTGTATATTAGAAATATAACTTCCTTAAAGTATATGTAAACTCTCACCCATTTAGTTGAAAATAGAAATAAAAGGTGTGTATACATATAAAAAAAAAATTATAAACACTTTTTTCCCCCCTTTTTTTATAAGTGATCACATGCCCTCTGTTCTCGGCTGCATAAGAGTTGGGGGAGGAGAAACAGCAGTACACTGATCTTCCCAATGAGAGGCTGTGCAGGGAGGGGGGGGGGGACAAATCTGATTATGGGATTAGAGCAGGCTGAGTTCCCAGTATAGCTAGAGAACTGACCACCCCGTGCTCTCCTGCCAAATGTGCTCAGTTTTTAATAGGAAAGCAGGGGGACTTGCAGGAACACCAGGATTTCACACAAAGGAAGCAATACAAACAGACCAGAATACTTTTTTATACAAGTACATGGCACGGCAGGCACATATCGGTAATATGAAATGCTGGATTTACATACTCTTTAGTTTGATCTTTGATCTTCTCTCTCTCTCTCTCTCTCTCTCTCTCTCTTTCTCTCTCTCTCTCTCTCTATATATATATATATATATGTATGTAGCGGTCGCATATTTGTTTAATGCTATGTTGTCTTATATGCAATATTATAAGTTAGTATTTAGTGCCATCTAGCGGCCAAAATGGTGAATGGACTATGTTTTGTTTTCTTTCTTGGGAGATAAGAAGATCCATTTTGTGTACATTTCACATTAACTTGACCTACCCACAATGCCTAGTGACCTCCCATAAGCACTAATAGACTGAACTGCATGCTGGGTGGGCTATAAAAGGCTCAGAGCGGTCATTTTCTCTCTCTTGTTCCTGGGACGCATGGCCTGCCAGCAGGGCTCTGTGGATGTGTGAGTCCCACAGAGCAGCGGCCTACATTACGTGGAGCAAACTTAAAGCTGAGGAGAAGTTCACACCACAGTGTGCTGGAACAGCAGTGTGGCCGGATCAGGAAGGATCCAGAGACCCTTGACAGAGGTAACTGAGAACTCCAGGTCATTTAGTGAACAGAACAGTGTAACAGCGTGGCTGCAACTCCAAACAGACTGAGAACTTGTGGAACGGAGACATCTATTCGTCTGGATCCAGTACGGTGAGAGGGCTAACGCTCAGAAAGTTTGGATCACATTTTACATACTTAGATTGATTGCAAAGTGTTGCTGGGACTGATAGTCCCACAGAACAGTTCAGTAGGAAAGAGTTATACTTGCACGGGCTTCAAGTTAGATTTCATTACCCAGGAACTGATGCTTGAAATTTGTTCCCTTTGAGAAGGAGTATCCAACTAATTTACCTGATTGAAAATTACTACTGTGCATCATTCTGCACCGTTCTATTGGTCACAAATCCTGTGGATTACAAGTATGATGATTCTCTAGCTAGCAGAAGACAGAAGATAACAGGACTATTTCTATCATTGCAAGGCCTTGCATTCAGTTATAATAGTAAAGTACCTGCATTGTTAAAGCAGGGGGAGCTCCTTAGTGATTATACTGTGGGGTATTGATATTCCTGTATCTTTGTGTTTGCTACAGTGTGCTGGAGGTGGGAAGGTGTTCGAAGTTAAGTTATTATCACTCTGAACATTGGTCCCACCTGGAGATGCACCAGAAGGAGGTCTATACAAGAAACCTATACATGTTGATATTGCTGTGAATATTCACTGTACTGTGATGCTATGTTTGTGTGACAGTATAGTCATTGTAATTACTGTTTAATACCAGTTTAGTAAAATAAATTATTGGTTAATTACAATTTGTGTGCAGTGTTGTCTTTTCTCCTGCAGGTGGAGCAACAGATACCCAGGTAGAGGTACATTATAACTGTATTATACATTGTGAGATTATAGTTTGTATCAGTATCATTACAACACTGCACTACAGCTGTGTCAAGGGGATTGATCCAAATTAACAAGGGGTGTTTGAAGAGAGAACAGGCCCGATCAAATACTAGCAGCTCCTTCGGGGTTCAGTGCTACATATATATATATATATATATATATATATATATATATATATATATATATATATATATATATATATATATAAACTGTTTATTACACTAAACAAACTAACATATGTCTGAGCTACCACAAAGCTTTGACTGTACTAGCACACATAATAAGCTAGGGTCTTCTGGATGGTCAATAGTGCATCATACTGCATATACAATACTGGATGTTTTTAGAAATGAAAAAAAAAAATAGAAAATAGCCAAGTTCTCATCTAGAGGGGGATAAAGGACAAGACATGAGGGCAAGCTGGGATAATAAAGGCAGTGGGGGAATGGGAAAAAAAGGGGAAAAAAAGAGAAAACCCCTAAAAAAAAAAAATGATTGCAATTGCTGCTCCATGACTGATGTCCCTTTCCTCTATATTCCTGGAGATCTCTTCTTACACATCTTTCTGCAGTAAGTGAGACATGGGGTGCTGAAATCGTTTTGCCATCTCCTCTTGAGACGGGATTAGAAGAGGAGGATAAAACAGAGCAATGCTTTGTGGGTCACTCAATTACCTCCTCCGCTTGTTCTGACTGTAAGAAAGAAAAGGCAGACATGACCTGCCTCTTGATGATATGGCCTGATCGCCACTTTGTCCTGCAAGACCTGCTCACTCCCTACTACCTCCACTTGCAGGACCTCTGCCTCTCTTTGAAATTGTGAATACAGGGGAATGATTAAGTTTAATGTCAGCTATGGAAATAGGGGTAATAAGGATGTGGTACTTTGGTGCACAAAACTTTACCACACAGTTATGAGGTGATGTGTCACAAAGAGATGCTATGCCTGTGTAAGTCACAATTTAGTCTGAAAAGAAAAAAAGGCAATAGCAAAATAAAATTGAAATTAAATATACCTCACCAACAAAAGCCCTAAAAAGCTAAACCATAACCTTAATTTTTTGTTTCTGTGTAATAAAAATGTAAAAGAAAAGAAAAAAAAACTTAACTAAAAGAGCAAAAAAACTGCAAGGAGGGATCCAGAAGTTAAACAGCAACTGAGGTTGTTGCTGATACACACAAAAGGTAGTCCTAAACACAACAAAGGACATACAGTATTCAGACCCCCTTAAAATGTTCACTCTTTGTTATATTGCAGCCATTTGCTAAAATCATTAAGTTAATTTTTGCTCATTAATGTATACACAGCACCCCATATTGACAGAAAAACACAGAACTGTTGACATTTTTGCAGATTTATTAAAAAAGAAAAACTGAAATATCACATGGTCCTAAGTATTCAGACCCTTTGCTCAGTATTTAGTAGAAGCACCCTTTGATCTAATACAGCCATGAGTCTTTTTGGGAAAGATGCAACAAGTTTTTCACACCTGGATTTGGGGATCCTCTGCCATTCCTCCTTGCAGACCCTCTCCAGTTCTGTTGGATAGTAAACGTTGGTGGACAGCCATTTTTAGGTCTCTCCAGAGATGCTCAATTGGGTTTAAGTCAGGGCTCTGCCTGGGCCATTCAAGAACAGTCACGGAGTTGTTGTGAAGCCACTCCTTCATTATTTTATTTGTGTGCTTAGGGTCATTGTCTTGTTGGAAGGTAAACCTTCGGCACAGTCTGAGGTCCTGAGCACTCTGGAGAAGGTTTTCATCAAGGATATCCTTGTACTTGGCCGCATTCATCTTTCCCTCGATTGCAACCAGTCATCCTGTCCCTGCAGCTGAAAAACACCCCCACAGCATGATGCTGCCACCACCATTGTTCTCCACACATACCGCTTAGAATTAAGGCCAAAAAGTTCTATCTTGGTCTCATCAGACCAGAGAATCTTATTTCTCACCATCTTGGAGTTCTTCAGGTGTTTTTTTAGCAAACTTCATGCGGGCTTTCATGTGTCTTGCACTAAAGTGAGGCTTCCGTAGGGCCACTCTGCCATAAAGCCCCGACTGGTGGAGGGCTGCAGTGATGGTTGACTTTCTACAACTTTCTCCCATCTCCCGACTGCATCTCTGGAGCTCAGCCACAGTGATCTTTGAGTTCTTCTTTACCTCTCTCACCAAGGCTCTTCTCCGCCAATAGCTCAGTTTGGCCGGACGGCCAGCTCTAGGAAGGGTTCTGGTCCTCCCAAACGTCTTACATTTAAGGATTATGGAGGCCACTGTGATCTTAGGAACCTTAAGTGCAGCAGAAATTTTTTTGTAACCTTGGCCAGATCTGTGCCTTGCCACAATTCTGTCTCTGAGCTCTTCAGGCAGTTCCTTTGACCTCATGATTCTCATTTGCTCTGACATGCACTGTGAGCTGTAAGGTCTTATATAGACAGGTGTGTGGCTTTCCTAATCAAGTCCAATCAGTATTATCAAACACAGCTGGACTCAAATGAAGGTGTAGAACCATCTCAAGGATGATCAGAAGAAATGGACAGCGCTTGAGTTAAATATATGAGTGTCACAGCAAAGGGTCTGAATACTTAGGACCATGTGATATTTCAGTTTTTCTTTTTTAATAAATCTGCAAAAAAGTCAACAATTATGTATTTTTCTGTCAATATGGGGTGCTGTGTGTACATTAATGAGGAAAAAAAATGAACTTAAATGATTTTAGCAAATGGCTGCAAGATAACAAAAAGTGAAAAATTTAAGGGGGTCTGAATACTTTCCGTCCCCACTGTATGCTCTGTGAAGAATATGTAGCCCACCACACTGCAATTAACAGTTATGAAGAAAAAAACAGCGTATATAGCACTGTGTAGCACAATTATTTCTCTCTAATCACACCCTATCAGCTATCTATTCCAACACACACTGACAAATGCTTGCTAAGAACACTGCCTTTTATAGTTAAAGAGACCTGCACATAACAAGCCACCAATTTCGGGGATTCTGAGCAACCAAAATTCTAAGATCAGTGCAATAATGGTAGATGGTTGGGACTGCAAATGGGTTGGATTGGAACCTCATCCAAAACCTGAAGATCATCCCTACTAACTATAATGAAGTATCAGTTCCTGTTTCTGAAGTTTTCATAATTTGTTTGACCAGCATGGGCACAGCACAGGTTTGGTTTAAAGTGGTTGTAAAGGCAGAAGGTTTTTTATCTTAATACATTCTATGCATTAAGATAAAAAGCCTTCTGTGTGCAGCAGCCGCCCTCAGCCCCCTTAACACTTACCTGAGATCCCTCTCTGTCCAGCGATGTCCACGAGTGTGCCATTGGCTCTCGCTGCTGTCAAAGTCAGCTAGCCAATCAGGGGAGAGAGGGGATAGGGCTGGGTCTGGCTTTGTGTCTGAATGGACACAGGGAGCTGTGACTCACCTTGGGTGACCCCATAGCAATCTGCTTGCTGTGGGGGCACTGAACAGGAGGGAGGGGCCAGGAGAGCAGAAGAGGGAATCAAGAAGAAGAGGATCTGGCTGCTCTGTGCAATTCCACTACAACAGAGCAGGTAAGTATAACATGTTTGTTATTTTTATAGGAAAAAATTAGAATTTACAATCACTTTAAGCCTAGTACACACAGGCCAAATGTCAAGTGGCATCGGCTGGTTCAATAGAAACTGGACGACATTCAGCCGTGTACTGGAGTTGGTCCAACGGAAGTTTGAGATGAATAAAGTGATCTCGCGCAGACTAGCAAATATTCAAGTTCCAAAAAGTGCAATGTGAAGGAGGAGTGAAAACTTCATATATACCGTATTTATCGGTGTATAACACGCGCCAGCATATAACACGCACCCCAAGTTTAGGAGGGAATTTTAAGGAAAAAAATGTTTTAAGGAAAAAAACTTACATTAAATGCCCATCAATGCAGCCTTATCAGTGTCCATCTGCAGCCTTGCACAGCGTCCATCTGCATGCTTGTCCAGTGTCATTTGCAGCCTTTGCAGCCTTGTCAGTGTCATTTGCAGCCTTTGTGTCATTTGCAGCCTAGGTGTCATTTGCAGCCTTGCAGTCATTTGCAGCCTTGGTGTCATTTGCAGCCTTGCAGTCATTTGCAGCTTTGCAGTCATTTGCAGCCTTGGTGTAATTTGCAGCCTTGCAGTCATTTGCAGCCTTGGTGTCATTTGCAGCCTTGCAGCCTTGTCAGTGCCCATCTGCAGCCTTCTCAGTGCCCATCTGCAGCTTTGTCAGTGTCCATTTGCAGCCTTGCCCAGGCTGCAGTTAAACTGCAGTGACATGTCAGTGTCACTGCAGTTTGAAAATGGCGCCGCCGAGTACACAGAGCCGGTCCTGTGTATCTCGGTGGCTCTCGGCCGCTTTTGGCTCCTCTCGTAGTCCCGCCCGGGATGGGCGTGACTGTGAGCGGAGCTGAGCGCCGCCCATATACATAGATAGCCTCGGCTAGGTTCGGCTAGCTCCGCTCACAGTCACGCCCAGTCCCTGTGTCCATCATAGGGTGGAACCGGGCGTAACTGTGAGCGGAGCTAGCCGAACCTAGCCGAGTACACTCGGCTATCTATGTATATCGGCGGCCATCGCTCACTCCGCTCAACATCAGCAGGGGATCGGCGTATAACACGCACCCGTGATTTTCCCCTGATTTTAAGGGGAAAAAAGTGCATGTTATACGCTGATAAATACGGTAAGTTGAAGGAACTGTGCAAAAATTGATTACAACCAGGGACATGAAAATGTAAACAAATAAAAACAAATATCCACTAAATGGGCAAAAAAGTGGAAAAAATTAATAATGTGCAAAAAGTCGCATGTGCAAAAAATCGCAGGAGCAATATTTGATAACAATAATAGCAAATATAAACAAATGGCCACTAAATAAGCAAAAAAAATGGAGAAAGAGTCAATCAATGTGTAAGAAGATATAGTAAATATAATAAATCGCATGTGCAAAAAATCGCATGCGCAAAAATGCCAAAAAAATGCGTATATGGGCACATAAAAATTAGTTCACTCTTAGGGGACAGAGAGATGATAATAACTCGTCTTCTATGGAGAACGTTGAGTATAAGGGTGATAAATGTTCATGAGGTAGTGCACAGAGATGGTGTGGTAATGAGAAGGCAAATCAGTGCTGTTCAGTATCCATGTAAAACTTCATGAATAAATTCATTCCCAAACAGGAATTCAGGAGGTTCAGGAAGAAAGAGACTAAAGGCTGCTTCAAGGGCTGTCTTTTTCTTATATCTACTTCTGCTATTCCCTAAGCATTCTTAGCTTGACTGACAGTGCCACCAGCCTCCCCTATCGTAATATCCCTGGTAGAGGTTTTAAAGGAAATGGATCAGGCCCCATCATCTTCTTATGCAGGGCTGCCAGGAGCTGCCCTAAAGTGGTTGTAAACTCCATTCATGAAGTTTAATATAAGCACATATATTTGTAGCGTTTACTTATCTCTCTCCAAAGCTCTAAGTGCTGTGTCTTTCTGCTACTCCGTTCCCCTGTTAACAACTTTGACAAGTCCATCTCCGTACAGTGAGCTGAGACGGACCTGTCATCCGCCTGCTCAGCAGGGATCAGCGGAGCGAGCAAAGCTGAGTCTGTACACGGACAAGCCCGTGTGAAAGGGACCTAAATTGGCTTATTTCCAGCTGACTGCAAAGCTCCTCTCCTTTTGTATGCAGCACAGCAGTGACTCTTGATTAAATCTGATTGCCTGGCTACAACAATTGTTCAGTGTTAGACCAGTCACCAGTGTTAGGTTGTATAAATAGTAGCCACCAATTTTTATAGTGAGTAAAATGGGGTTCATTAAATGCCACTAGCCATTTATAAAAAAAACCCCGAAACATTTCTGTTGTCCCCTGCAGTTTCTAGTTACACCTCTGGTGTGTACCAATTAAAAGCAATCCAGCAAAGGCTGACATATCGTTTGATAAATTGCTTTTAATTGCAGCTAAATAAATTCAATACTTTTTGCATTTAAACAGAGGTGCTGATCATCATGTTTTATATTGCAATGGTTGTGCACTCAACACTTCCAATTCTAGGATTACAGGGTCAACTGACTTGTTTGTTTGTATTGTAGAAGAGAGGGAATTGAAAAAAGTATATATTCTCAATATTCATTCCTGCTGATTATAGAGATAATGGCTTTATTTCCAAAGAAAGAAAAACAGCGCTTAACATTTTTCTAGGTGAAGCAACAAAACTTTCTCATCTATCCCTTCTGCTTTTTTTAAGGGGAATAATAATTGTTTTGGTTGCTTTTATTTGCATTTTGGAATTTCCACAGATTTATAATCTGATATTATACATAATAGTATTTATACATTTTTACAAACATTTAGTACAGGGTACTTCCATTTTTATTTTTTTTTGCACCTGATTGGGTGTTCTTTAAAGAGTGAAGCTTTACCACATTTACATTTACTGAGGAAAATAAGCGCAACTGCGCTTGCAAAGTGCACAATCTTTTTTCCTTTAGTAAATCCACCCCAATGTTTTCAGAACATACTTGGCTTTCTAATCCTGCATACACATGAGCGGACTTTACGGCAGACTTGGTCCGGCGGACTTTTCAACGGACTTTCCGACGGACTTTCTGAATGAACGAACTTGCCTACACGCGATCAACCAAAGTCCGACGGATTCGTACGTGATGACGTACGATCGGATTAACACAAGGAAGTTCATAGCCAGTAGCCAATAGCTGCCCTAGCGTCAATTTTTGTCCGTCAGACTAGCATACAGACGAGCAGACATTTCGGCCAGGCTCGAGTCCGTCAGAAAGATTTGAAACATGTTTCATTTCTAGGTCCGTCGAACTTTTGGGAAAAAAAAGTCCGCTGGAGCCCACACACGATCAAATTATCCGACAGACTCTGGTCCGTCGGACCAAGTCTCCTGTAAAGTCCGCTCGTGTGTACGTGGCATTAGAAGACCATCAATGGCAACTCACCTTGTGACTGTCTCTGTCTAACTGAAACACTATACAAGGCCATATGAAGTATAAAGCAATGTCCACCCTCTGGCTCATACAGTTGTTTCAAATTTAAATATATATTTTTTAATTTGTCGTCTTAATAAATAATAAATGAGGTGCACAGACACTAGATATTAGACATGTGCACACTGAAATATTTCGTTTCGGAATTTCGTTTTCGTCCGAAAAATAAATTTATTTAGTTACTCCCGAAATTCGTTTTTATTTATTTCGTTTTTCGTTAAAAATTGCATTCGTCTGAAAATCCAAATTAATTAAGGTCGAATCTGTCATTGAAGGCTTATGGTGTCTGTCGAATGTTAAAAGAAGATTGGACGGGGCAGCTAAACTGTATGATGCTGTATAGTTTACCTGCTCCGTCGAATCTTCTTAGAACTTTCAACAGACACCATAAGCCAAAGTATGTGTGTACTTAGTTCTTGCTATTTTATTGCTCCTCCTCTTTGGTTACAATCAACCAATAACATTCATCATCATCATTATTTTTATTTTACTTCCCCCACCCAATTCCAGCAGTGATCTTTTCTCCCCTATGTCGAATCTTTTCTCTCTATGTCGAATCTTTTCTCTCTATGTAGAATAATCTTGGACTAATAGAGTTAAGGTTAGGCACATTCGACCACAGGTTTGATGGACACAGATTGTTATTGTCATCATCATGTCGAATCTCCTATCTATATCGAACTGTTGTAACAACGAAAACTAAAATAAAGCATTTGTTTATGTCGGATATTTCGTTTTTCGGACTCTGCACTTTCGTTATTGTTTGTTAAAACGATAACGAAAATACCTGAAATTCGGACAAAAATGCATTCGGACGAAAACGAATGCACATGTCTACTAGATATACAATTTAAAGCAAAACTACATTTACTGAGGGTCATTTTCAAAGCTCTTTTAACATCTAACATCTTTGAATGAATTAATTAGTATCACCACAGAGTGATACTGTGGATACTGCTAAAATACTCTGTGCCACTTCCTATAATTTGAGACAGAAATTTTTTTGGAATAGAAGGCTTGGACTTTTTTAGGCACGACCATAAGGGTATTTGATATAAAAAAGATTTTTATTATAGAAAAAACATTAAAAAGTCCACATTAGAAAAAGTCAGTGTCACAAGATTGAATAATTCATATGCTCCGTACACACGGTCGGATATTAATCGGACATTCCGACAACAAAGTCCATGGATTTTTTCCGACGGATGTTGGCTCAAACTTGTTTTGCATACACACGGTCACACAAAGTTATTGGAAAATCTGATCGTTCTGAATGCAGTGACGTAAAGCACGTACGTCGGGACTATAAACGGGGCAGTAGCCAATAGCTTTCGTCTCTTAATTTATCCTGAGCATGCGTGGCACTTTGTCCGACGGATTTGTGTACACACGATCGGAATTTCTGACAACGGATTTTGTTGTCGGAAAATTTTATAGCAAGCTCTCAAACTTTGTGTGTCGGAAATTCCGATGGAAAATGTGTGATGGAGCCCACACATGGTCGGAATTTCCGACAACAAGGTCCTATCACACATTTTCCATCGGAAAATCCGACCGTGTGTACAGGGCATTACTGTACATAGCCATAGAAAATCACATAAACGTTTTGGAGGTGAAAAACCACTCATTCCATGATCAAATATTGGATACCAACAGAGGGCTATGTAACAGATAAGCATGATAATATTATCCTGGGCTCTACATGTTACGTGCCTTGTGCTTCTTCAGGAGCATCAACAGACTTAACCTCCTTGGCGGTTTTCCCAAGTGTGGCTCGGGGTTAAATTTCAGCACCATTAGCAGTAACCCCGAGCCACACTCGGGATTGCATTTCAGGATCCTGGTGCGGTGTGCTTACCTTGTCCCCAGGATCCTGCAATGTCCCCCCGCTGTGTCCGTGGCTCTGTCCTCTGCCTGAAGCCTCTCTGTGCCAGGCTCCATTCCCGGTGAGCGTCGCCGGCGGCAAATTCAAAAAAGTGAAAAATCATAACACTTACAGATTACATTACTGTATTAAATTATTTCACCTCCCTATTGTCCCTAGTGCTTTGTCCAATGCCCTGCATGCAGTTTTATATTATATATACTGTTCTTTCTGCCTGCAAACTGGAGATTGTCCATAGCAACCAAAAAGTGTGCCTTTACGTCAAAGGTGGTTTTAGACCAGCTAGAAAACAGCGATAGTAAATTAGAACACTTGCAGAATTGAGCGATAGTGAATCGTGGGGAAATTAATTTTATTATTATTATATTATTCTTTTATAATTATTTAGATTTATTTATTATATTATAATTTATGATTTTGTGTTTCAAACTTTATCATACCCGGGATATCTACTAGACTCTTGGAGGACAGATTTAAGTGTGTTATTGCTAAGAATTACAGGCCTACAATATAAAACGCATGCAAAATATGCAAAATAAAAGTGGAGGAAGGGGTCTATACTGAGTGGGTAGGAGTTCTTTGCTAAGTGGGGGGGGGGTCTGGGGTGGTGTGTTTGTATTGAGGTTATTTAGGGCTGTGGGGGGATTAGTGCTGGAGTAGCTGGGGTGACCTGTACTGTGGGCCTGGGGGGAAATTTTAATGGAGGAGGGTGTCATTTTTGGTTGTATTCTGTATCATACACTCTCTATGTTATAAACATCTGATCCCTACAAGCTCTGCATTACATACTGTTTACCTTTGTACACTCCTTGGTACACACTCAAGACCTCTGCACTCATCCTGCGTTAACACTCCTGAGCCCTCCATACCCCCTTCTAACCCTTGCACGCTCTGCATTACACATTCCTGAGCCCTGCACTCTCCATGTTACTGTCTCCTGTACTGTAGAAAGTGTGTTGTACATTTCTTACTCCTGACCACTGCAGTAAGTACACTGGCTTTAACATGACATACTCCTGACCACTGCACTCTATGTATAATACATGCTCCTGAAGGTAGACTGCAAGCAGAAAAACATATGTAATGGAAAAATTTTATATCTAATTATTGTGCTGTTTCTTTTAGACTCACTTTTGGCATGGTAATATGGTAATTAAAGCATATTTTGTAGATAAAGGAACTCTGGCATATGTATGCTGTGTATGGAGGGAGTAGGCTCAGGTTTTATTAAACCATGCCCCTTTAAACCCCTCCTACTCAGCGCTGTATCCTGCCCTAGGCCGACAAGGCCCAGGCCTAGGGCAGTACTTTGCAGGGGGGCAGCATGGAAAGAGTCCCTATTAGTGTAGCACCAGTCTTATGGGGCAAACTGGGTTGAGAGGCAAATTAGTCTAGCGATCCCATAAAGCAGCCGCACTGCTTTCGGTATGTGGGTGGCCGGCATTCTGCAACTTTTTAAAGTAGAACTATAGGCAACACTTTTTTTCATTTTGGATAGAATAAGGGAGGGTTATAGCCCCTGTCCGTTTATTTTTTACCATCCCTGTCCCATTGCAGAGATTTCCCTTCACTTCCTGCCCCATAGCCAAGCAGGAAGTAAGAGGAAATCTATGCAAATTAAGGGAATTCATTTGCTTATTGAGATTTTTTTTACCAAAAATATGTAGCAGAATACAACACAGAGATGCTCCCCTTCATAGGCAAGATTAGGACATGCCCAAAGCATGGTGTTTAAAGGAATT
This sequence comes from Aquarana catesbeiana, assembly GCF_042186555.1. Classification (NCBI taxonomy): domain Eukaryota; kingdom Metazoa; phylum Chordata; class Amphibia; order Anura; family Ranidae; genus Aquarana; species Aquarana catesbeiana. The sequence continues at coordinate 78,740,985 of NC_133332.1, read as the reverse complement.
GGATATTTTTACCATTGTCATATGGTAGCCCAGAATCACAAGCAGTTGTAAAAAATTACAAAATTTATAAAAAAAATGACAACAGTCCAAAAAAAAAAAATAGCTTACATCGGCAAGACACAAAATAATCCATAACTCTGGTTCAATGGCACAAAACAAGTTGAAGGCCCACTGCCACCATACCAGGGGTCCCAAGGAGGGAGTTTTACCAGCTCAGCAATTGTGGCTCGACCTTGAGCTCAGTTCAGCCTACTCACACAGGTGTCCAACTCATGCTTTCACTGACAGGTGCCGACTGATTCCTCCTCCTTTTATGGACTCACACATACTGGTTAACCCTTTCAGGACCAAAGTCCTTGTAATGTCATACCACCCTAGATAAAGAACCCCTAGTACTTTTAAGCAGCCTATCTACAAGCCTCGGTCCCTGACTAGACACTGGCAGTGGAGAATTAGTTATAGTCCTGCTGGCATTTACCTATATAAGTGGAGCCCTCACTTTCTCAACAGAGAGTGGGAAGGCATGGGAAGGATTCTCCATTTACTTGCTCCAAATTATTGACAGAATTAAAGCACCTTAAAGTGGTTGTAAAGCCTAAACATTTTTTACCCTAATCCAGTGGTCATCAACCCTGTCCTCACGGCCCACTAACAGGCCAGGTTTGCAAGATAACTGAAATACATCACAGGTGATATCATTTACTGCTCAGTGATTGCACTATTCTAGTCTGCATCTCCCCAAGGTAATACATAAAAACTGGCCTGTTAGTAGGCCCTGAGAGCCTTCCTGGCCATCAGAACACGATTACTGCTAGCAAGTATAGCTGTCGACAGTGATCACGTGTAAAAAAAAATCTGATACAATCAGCCTGACCATAGATGGTTCGAATCTTGTCCGGTCCCTGCTAAACTGTCCAAAATTTGATCCATGTATGGCTGGCTTAAGTTTATTTTTCATCCGGAAAAGTTCACCTTTCGTAACATGTTACATGTTACACCCAGGGCTGGCGCTCCCCCTAGGCGAACTAGGCAGCTGCCTAGGGTGCACTGCTGCCTAGGGGGCTCAGCCACAGCCTGCTGACCCCATTAGGCTGGTCGGGGAACACAAGGAACACAAGGTGGAGGAGGGGAGGCGGGCACAGCTGGGAAGGGGGGACTCTGAACGTAGCTGCTGAGTCCGGTGAGTCAGCTCTCTGATCCTGTCACCTGTGCGGCCCTAGGCAAGACTAATGACATCCCGGCCGCACCCCCGGTCGCACCCCCCCAGACAGACCGGCCCCCGCACCTGCTGTGACAGCTAGCAGTGTTCCTCTCCCTCCACCGCCTGGCTGCGTCACTGATTGACTGGGTTCTGTGCATGGAAAACTACAAGGTTCGGCAGCCTATGTGGCTGTCGGCTTGTAGTTTTCAATGAACTACCACGGCACTGGGGAGCACCGTAGTCAGTGGCGGCCCCTGCATTGTGGGCGCACGGGCGCTGTCCCCCTAACTCTTCCGCCACCCTCCCTATCGATGTGCCCAACCCCTTTCAGGACGTTGGACAAATGAATGACTATGGTGGGGATAGGTGGTGGGTGTGTATTTTGAAGCCCGTGATTAGAGCCAGAGGCTCTAATAGGCTTCAAAATAGGGTGGGCTCGGGGAGCAGAGCACTGCTATCAACCCTGTTGTGTGATGATAGCGAATGAATTGTCACTATGGTCACATTACAGTTCCTCCCCGCCAATCAGAAGGCAGGTCTGTGAGACCTGTTTCCTGATTGGCCAAAATGCCAGGAGACCCTATTGGATGCCTAGCACTTCGGTGAAAGAGGAGACACACAGGGGAGGAAGCCTGAGGAGCGGACAACGGAGCCACTGCTGCTCACACTGGAGGAGAGAAGGAGGACAGTCCTGCCACTGCAGGAGAGGAGGAAGACAGCCCGCCAATGCAGGAGAGGAGGAGAGCCCCGCCAATGCAGGAGAGGAGGAGAGCCCCGCCAATGCAGGAGAGGAGGAGAGCCCCGCCAATGCAGGAGAGGAGGAGAGCCCCGCCACATAGCGGGTAAGTGCTGCGGGTGGTCAGTGCCGCAGGTAGTCCGGCGGGTGCCGCTGTGATCAGTGCTGCGTATGGTCCAGCAGGTGCTGCGGGTGGTCAGTGCTGCGCCATCCGGCGACAGGAAGGGGGATTGGTGCACATTTGCTGCCCCCCCCAAAAGCAGAACCCACCAGCCGCCACTGGCCGTAGCAGTTCATTCATTCTTCCTGTCAGATTGTATCTGCTTACCCATATGGGATGTAAGGGCACACGGATGCACTGGCAGATTTTCTGGAGACCTGCATGGCACCAGTGATCTGCTGATGTAATGTGATGTAACATCAGAATGGCAAAACGATTATCCCTGAAGTAAACTAACATCAAATCAGCTAAAAGCCTTGTGCAAGATTCACAGTCCAAGACAATGCTGACAGAAATGACAGAGGAATATAATAATCCAAAACTTGATAAGCTTCAACATGTTAATGTAATTTTAAAACTCATTTTCGATATTTTAAAATCTTCAGCTTTCAATACAATAATACCTGATGATCCTCTCATGAAGGTTCTTGTTCAGGCACTTTGTGTTATAGGGTGACAACATGTTGTCCTTGTCTCCCAAAATGGCATTACAATAGCCATAGCAGCCAGCATAAATGCTATAAGGTCTTGGATAGGAGGGGGCTCAGTCAGAGAAGCTGTTATAAACTAAACTATGAATTTTCCAGTATAAAAGGGCTAAAGTCAGAACTCAAGATCATCAGCTAAGCATCTGCTTAGTTGTCTTAACATCGAAGATTTATTGCCATCTGAAATTAAACCTGTATGCCTAATGCAGCTACAACCTGTTCTTGACTTTGACATACTTTATGTTAAGACCATCAATATGTATTGTCACGATTGACACTGCTAGCTGCTACAGAGAGAGTTAGCCAGGGTCCTCATTAAAATTTTACACCCCAGGTCTCCCAGTTATGCTCCTGCATTTCCATCCTGCCATATACTCTACCATGAAAACTACAGGGCATGGTCTGCTGTCACAATCAGTAGACATGTGGAATTTGTTTCGTTCCGAATTCATTTTTTAACGAATTTCAACAAATTTGTTAATTCGGAAGCATACGAATTAATGAAAACCCGTTTAACTAATTTTTTCGAATATTCGTAAATTCGAATATTCGAAAAATTTGTAACTTCATACATTCGTAACTTCGTACATTCGTAAATGCGTACATTCGTACATTCGTAAATTCGTATATTCGTAAATTCGTACATTCATAAATTAGTAAATTAGTGAATTCGTAAATTTGTAAATTCGTAAATTCGGAAATCTGAAATAATAATTAACTAATAATAACGTAACTATTACTAACTATTAAATTATAGGTATTGTAATTTCCTTTCAAATTTGGCTGTCAGTAAACGTAACACATACAAATTTATCCGAAGTTACAAATTATCCGAAATAAATAATGCCGTATCCAAGCGAATGGGACGTAATGAATGAATAATAATAAATAACAATAATAATAATAAAAACGTTTTATTTGTTCCGTTCCATTTGTTTAGATGCAGCATTCGTTATTTCGGATAAATTCGTATTTATTACATTCACTAACAGCCAAATTTGAAAGGAAATTACAATACCTATAATTTAATAGTTAGTTACTATTTCAGATTTTCGAATTTTCAGGTTTTTGGATTTTCACATTTCGAATTTACAAATTTCCGAATTTTCGAATTTACAAATGTACGAATGTGCGAACGTATGAATGTACAAATTTCCGAATGTACGAATTTACGAATTGCAATCATAACGAATGACCCGAAAAACAAAAACAAAAAACGAATGTAACGAAAACAAAAACAACACATTTTTTGGCAGTGCACATGTCTAACAATCAGGTGATGCACCCAAGATATGATGTGCAACAGTTGCTGCAGTGCACAAAGGCAAGAAGTGGCTGCAAAGTGGCTGAAGAAAACAGTAGCACTGATATGCAAAAAAGTTTGAATCAAGGTGAAAAAAGTATTTTATTAAAATGTAATCATTTTTTTTATGATACCAGGTGAAGAGGGAGACTGACTACTAGCTGGCTGGACACATTGACTACAGCTGTGGGGATGACACTGGGGGATCTCGCTAGATTAACACACAGCTGACTTCTTTTTCTTTTTCTCATCTAGGACTCGGACTTGAGTTGATAGCACTTAATAATGCTATTAAGTGCTTTACCAAACTAAAGTCATCCATATTATGCTTAGTGGTACTTTAGGGTATACCTCTCCCTCACAACAGTACTATGCTGTGCCCAAGCTGTACATCAGAAAGTTAAATACAATTCTGTGTTTTTGTTATTACAAATGGCCAGTTATTGCTGGGTGGTGCAGTATTTAATAGCTCTGGAGTACCTATGGAGTTATAACGGGCTAGTGCCACAAACGGGGCACAACTGAACTGGGAACAAGGAATATGAAGCCTGTAGATAACTTGCTCATAGGAAGTAACAGTATGTTCATCACAGATACTGCCATCTGTGTTCAACAGTAGCATCTGTATTTCAATAGGTCATTTTCACAAGGCCTTTCAGAATAACAAGCATGGGGTTGTATATAATTTTTGATGCAGAGCCATGAAAGCAAAAATATATAAATGTTTTATTTTTTTAGGGCAGATTTAGTTGGGTGGTTGTACTTATCCTTTGATCCCCAGTTGCCCAACCTGTGGCCTTTTGGTGCTTACTGTTTGTCCCTTGGGCCCCAGAAGCCAGTAGTGGTAGCAAAGATTTTTAAGGGGGCTGTAATTACAGAGATCTTTAGCATTCTCATGTAACATATCTCCAGCCTTTAACTGTCTCTTTTACTATATGTCCAATCTCCAGCTACAACTCTGGTAAATCTGCAGTCTCTAACCATCTCTCGTATGTAGTTTGCACAATATCATAAGTTACGCACCACACTGTGTGCTGGGTTTACCCCAAACTTTTAATGAAACAAGACACTAAAGACAAAAGGTCAAATCTGCACCATGATTCAATGTAATATAAAGAAAAATATTTTATTATATTCTCAAAATCAGTAGGACCCATAAAAAGATTAAAACATATATATATCTAACAGAATGCATTCCTCATTCCCTATACTCTGTATATATAAAATTAATAAATAAAATAATAACTTAATTCTAGAAATTATATAAATATATAAAATAATAACATTTTTCGTGTTACATTGAACTGTGGCTTTTTCCTTGTTTGGGTCCTTTTGCTTTTTTGTTTCATTTCCTGTAAACTCTGACAGTCTTTAGTAGCGTTACATATACAAAATATTATGTTCAGCCATTTTGGTGATGTGAGGGACCAGAGTGGAAGCTCCTTGTATTTAGTGAGTTGAATGCTTCTTTTATATGTTTTCAAAATTATGATACCTCCGTAATTCAGGATTCTGCTTGGTTAAGTATACACTGAGTCTAATATACAATTCAGCATTCTATGATTCTAAAATAAGTTATGCTATTATTGTCTCTCCATCTATCTTCTCCAGCTGTTAAATCAATAGTGATTGTGATGCTTTATAGAGAAGAAGTTAATAGAGATTTTGGTAAATAAGGGTAAGCATACAAAATTTTGGGATAGTGGGTATGCAATAGTAAATATCTTATACGGCATTCCTTCTAAAGCCTTTATATTCCCTTTGACAAATCATGATAATAAATTATATTTTTCAATTTATGCACAACAGTTCAGTAGCTTTGAGGCCGGGTTCACACTTGTACGAACAAACGCCCCGACATTGGGAGCTCATGTCGCATGACGTGTGCAAATCAATAAAAACCTACGAGAGCCATCTTAACTGGTCCGACACAAGTCAGTCTGACTTTGAAAATGCTCCCTGCACTACTTTGGTCCAACTTTGGTCCTACTTGAATATCATTGAAGTCGGATCAAAGTAGGATCCTTGTCCTAACCATCCGACTTGTGACATTCGACATGGTGATTACAGGAGCAGTAAAAATAATTTATGTCACTCGGGAAATGTTTTGATTGGTCAAAGGACAAGTCGTACTATCTCAAAGTCGGAGCAAAATCTTATCTTGTTCATTCAAGTCGGATAGAAGTAGGACCGATGTAGGACCGATGTTGCAGGGCAAAGTAGAATGACAGTCGTATAACAGTTGTGTCATACCAGTGTGAACCCAGCCTTAATTATTGTCTATGAGCATCTTAGTGAGAAACTCACTTCAGCAGATGATGCCCGAAGACAGGCTTAAAAGTTGCCCATGATTTGTCTCAGCTGTACCAGATGTTAGATAAAAATTTTCAGTTTGAGTCCATGGACAGCTAGGGAATGAAACCTTCTCCTGCTCCAATCATAACGGAAAGCTTTTTAAACACTTACAAAAGTTTAATGGTCTCTTTTGTTCTGCCTTTTGCTTCTCATGAGAGCTGCATTGACATCTTTATTTTTCAAACTATAAATCAGAGGATTAAGCATTGGGACAGCAGCAGTATTAAACAGAGCAAAAACTTTCTTGGCATCTAAGTTTGTACCTAGGCTTGGTGACAGATATTGACTGAATAGAGTAGTGTACAGCAGTATGACAACTGTGAGGTGAGAAGAACATGTGTAGAAGGCCTTAAGTCGGCCAGAACTAGAGCGGATCCTCAATATGGAAGCTATTATAAAAACATAAGAAGCAAATGTGAGGAGAAATGGAATGAACATCATAGGACCCAAGACTTCTATAAAGAACAGGGTTTCCACAAGTCTTGTGTCATCACATGTAATCTGGGTCAGAGGGACAATATCGCAAAAGAAGTGGTTGATTTCATTAGTTGTATAGCAAGAAAAACTGTAAACTACCCCAACTGGTGGAAGGACTTCCATAAACGCAAACAACCAGCAGAAAGCAGCCAACAAAACACACGTTCTTGGATTCATAATAATGTGATAATGCAAAGGTTTACAGATGGCCACATATCGATCATAACTCATGGCTGTCAGTATAACCAACTCAAGAATCTGTAATGAGCCAAACATATACATCTGTGCCATGCAGGCAAAAAAGGTGACCGTCTTGTGACCGGTGATAAAATGGATGAAGATCTTGTGCTGAGACACGGTAGTACATGAGATGTCTATTACAGACAAGTTTCCCAGAAAGAAATACATGGCTGTATGAAGCTGGGGGTCTCTGCAAGCAATAAGAATGGTTAGGTTACCAGACAAGGTGATTAGATAAATGATGAGGACCACAAGGAAGATGAGAAGCTGAAGGAGCGGGTCATCTGATATCCCTTTAATGATAAAATAGTCTATAAATGTGTGATTTACGTACATTTTCAGACAAATGTTCAGAACCTGAAGGTAGAAAAACAAAAATAATTAAAAAAACCTTTACAGGGTTGGTGCAACTTTAAAGCTGAGCTCCAGGAAAACAACTAAATGCACAAACAGAATACATACTGTAGAAGCGAGCTGTCATACCTGGAAAAGGATTTGTATTTCCGTTCATGTACTAAGATTACATATCACCACCATACCAGGTAAAAAGTCGATGCCAGTTCAAATGTTGCTACTTCTGCACTGCTTGAATTAAAATTAAAACTCATTTAATGATGTATTAATAAATATAGAGTTCAAAATGTGTTTTTGTTTTTTTTTAATCTGCTTGGATTTCAGCTTTAAAAAGACAGATGCCAGATGTATTTCGTGTCTATCATAAGGAAAGTCAATTTTATTGTGCCTCCTCACAGTACACATGATGTGATGTTGTATAGGATGACATGCCATACCAAGGGTCCTGTTTTCAGGCTCACTGTCTAAGTAGAATGAGAGCATGGAATCATGACTATGGTACTGCCTCTCACCCTTATGGTATAATGACTGATCAGCATTTCCAACAATTCCAGTAGGTTTCACCAAGCTTCTGTAAGTTGGTCTATTAGATTGGCAGTATTTTAACTATTACTCAGGGGGGACATTTAACCTCTGCAAACATCTAAATCTATAAAGCAGCCCAAAAGAACAGTGAGGTTTATCAGAAAAGCAGAGGGGAGCAAATGGGTATTTATGGAGGGACTATTCTCTAATAAGGATGCTGCACAGACCTAAAACCTCTAGCATGGGATTTATTCTACTGGCACCACTAATGTTACAGGAAGGAGTGCTAATGGTGGGACAGATCACTGGATGGCTAAGGGACTAAGGTCTCATTGACACTTCTGCACTGTAAGTTCACTTCACAAAACCTGTACATAAACCACATGGTGGCCTTTGTATTGCTTTCAATATCACCATTCTCACAATTTTAATTTTATGAAGAATCCTGCTTGCTACACTTTAGTTGCAGTATCCAGAAAGCACATTTTCTCTAACAGCAAATACTGAAAGGATAACTCACAGTCTATACACTTTATTTCTGTTTACCATATTAAGGTGCATACAAATACAGTCAAGTATTCGACCTTCAGGAAAATGCCTACAAAAAACATATTTAAAAAAGTTAAGAAAAAAAAACAATTTTTTAATGCACTACAGAACTAGAAACTTGCATTTAAATTTGCTTTCAAATTCAAACATAAAATGCATGCATGTGTATATCCCCAAAATGATAGCCAATAGACTAAACAATACCCTAAAATTGTTTGGAATTCATGCTTCTCTAAAGATTTTGTTTTATGGGCTTATGACTTTTTGTTACACCTCTACACATTCTATACTGTATTCACTCTGCAATGTGGTCAACAGATAAAGTATTGGCTACTTTGTGTGTGGATAGCTTTTGGATGCACTAATAAAAAAAAAAACATTATATCCAACAAGTTATTGCACAACAGTATTTTTGTGTGTTTTGAGCACAAACTAGGCATTGCGAAAAATGCATTTCAATTATTATAAACACTCTTTCTATAAACAATTTAGGGACTTGCATAAGTGCAAAACATTGCGTACCTGGAACTTAGCTTTAAATAACAAATAAACAATATATACATAAATACATACATATATAAATACACACATACATATATAAATACTGTGTAAGATGATATTGTATTAGAACTACCAGTTTGTATCTTAATTGGGGCTTCCCTTTAATATTAACTAGGAAAAAAATGTGTTGTGAAACAGTTTTTCCAAGGAGTCTTTTTACAAATTATATAATAGGAACAACTTATCATCTGTGAGCAGGTGCATGAAATTCTCCCTTTGAATGCAGCTCCTAGTAGATGTATGAGTATATATAGCCTGCAGTGATAACAATCCCCCTAACAATCCCCTGTTGTTTTTGGTCTCCTAAGAGCAATTTGATTTGTAATTATGATTTGGAATGCTTTACTGTTGCATATGATCTAATCATATGTATTGTTTACCCTTTAAAAGACAATTTATTCGGCATCATAACCAAAAAGTAAACTCAATCAGTGGACTACTATAATGCTAAGGAAAAATAACAACTGAGCTTAAAGTGAACCTATCATCAGGTATATTTTTCATGTTGAAGTGAATGTCAAGGCATAAAAAAACAAAACAAAAAATAACAAGCAGTACATCTCTGTAATGCATACACATTTATCCAGAGGTGTATTTAGGTTTTGTGCTGCCCTAGGTCTGACTAAACTCATGTACCCCCTAATTTAAATATGACCCACCTCTTCCTGTCAAGGCCACACCCCTTCCTTTTTAAGATCTGTCCTGTCATCTTCATGGGAGAAGATCAGAGGGACGCCGTGGGAAGAGGACAGAGGGATGCCATGGGAAGAGGACAGAGGGACACCACGGGAAGAGGACAGAGAGAGACACCGCAAAAGGAGGACAGAGAGGGATGCGGCATCTTTTCATTTGGGGGGTAAGGGGATATGTGCTGGGTGCTTTGGGAGGGGAGAGGACATGTGCTAGTGGGGGGGAGAGGATAAGACCCCCCCCACTAGCACATATCTTCTCCCCTCCCAAAGCATCCAGCACATATTCCCTTACCCCCCTCCAATCACTCCATGTGTGCATCTGTTATCTGCCTCCCCTTCCTGGTTACTGTGTCCCCTTCCACTGTAAACTATACACAGACCTCAGACCAGCAGCGCCGCTCTTGCACTGAAGTCGTGTCCCTCCTCTGTGGCTCCCCCTGGCTGTGTACACTAGAACATTGGACCAGAGGAGGAGGAGGAGCCGAGGAGTGTGTGTGGTTAACAGTGGGGAGAGAGGTGTCGGCTGCTACAGAAATCCGATCGCCGCTTGTGGGACCCCGGGCGGCAGATGTCCAGGGTGCCCACACTAGCGTACCCCTGTCTGGCCAGTTACCGAAACTCAGTGCTGGAACTTGTTGTGGCACTGGGCTCCAGGATAGTGGCGTCACTAGGATTGGTGTCACCTGGTGCAGTAAAAATGGTGTCACCCCCTCTATTTTTGGACCGGAGGCCCAGCATTGGAGCTTGTTGTGGTGGTCAATAAGGCCTAGAGGATATCAGGTTAGGCACTTCCTAATGGCTCAGTCCCTGGGAACAGTAATGGATACAACAGTAACTGGGTATCCTAGATGATACAGCGCCCTTCAAACAGAAGACACCCCCACCGCGCCAATGACCCTAAATAACTAATCCAAAAATTGGTGCTGACCAGTGCTAAATGGTGAGCTCAACATAAATGTGAAATATAAAAAATTAAAAATAAAATATTTAAGAAAAGCTGCCCCTTAAAAATAAAATGTATATACCAAATATTTAATCCTAAATGCCACTCACTACCCAAATAATCTCTTCAAGGCACATAGGATAAATATGGTGTGCTATAAATGTGTTGTGTATCCAAAAACCTGTGTTAGCACAATAGTGGTGAGACCCTCTTATTGTGTTATATAACTCGTGACAAAAAGGTAATGCTACTACTCTCTAAATAGCATACATATACTAAATAAATAAATGAATATATGTGACATACAGGTGGAACACTAAGTGCAATCACTACACTCCATGCTGTGACATATCAAAACATCACACAACAGTCCATATATTCCAAATTAGTCCGTCCAAAAAGGAACTGCTTGTGACAACATATAGTGTAATATTAGATGCATACACTCAGGTGTCTTGGTGTGTCTTCCACCTCACCCCTGTGTTCAGTGAATCACACCCTCCAGACATGCACTCACCGATTTACAATGCCAGCACTCTCATGCAAGGCAATACACGCTTATTTTACCACACTCAAGGGTAAATGGATCAATCGATGTCCAGGAGGATAGTTGTTTAATAGATCCACATGAAAGAAAATAAAGTGCTCCAATAGTGTGAACCAGCAAACAATATTTATTAAAAACTACTGCAATCTTCAACTGATGCACTCACATTATACAAAAGATAAAACAGCAGAACACATCAATCTTCAAACAAGTGTGGATAATACAAAAAAACTGTTGGTCACGGCGGACCCGAGGTGTGCTATCACTGGGCTGCAATCTCACCCCTCCCCTCGGCTATCCTCCGCTCCTCCGTGCACTCGAACTTCCTGCCTCCTGTGTGGCTAACAGCGCTGTGTGTCACGTCTCACAGCCACGCCCCCGACATGTTTCGTCATAGGTAGACTTAATCATGGGATTGGCTGTGTCTGCTGTCCTTCACCCCTTATATTTGCTCTTAATTGACGCCCATTCGGCTGCGCATTGCGCATGCGCACACCTCGCGTCCCCGTTCTGCTGATTCTACATAAGACATCACATCAGAACTACTGACAAGCGGGATCGGGCACATAAATTAATAAAACTTTATACATAAAACTACATTAAATTGACCACTCTGTACATAACTTCCAATTGCTGTATTAAAGATTGAATCCGCTATGGTTAGCTGGATAAAGCATCCCACACTGATTCGCTCACTGGTCAATAGTGGTAACTACACGCATCATCACATCCAGCCTTTTCACATGCAGGCTGATGTTCAAACAGCAAGTTTCCACCTGGTAAACAGCATCCCTATTCCAGAATGCATAGCTTACATAGATGTATTCATGGTGAGATCCTCCCTTATTTTAATATATCACTCCCTTCGGATATAAATTTAAAATGTATTGTATGTTAAAAAATCAATATAATATAAAAATATAAAAACTTGAACATATGGTGGTATCCTCATATAAATATGTTAATCACATCATTACTGACACCCCATACGTGCTTCATAAGGGACATATCCCAATTAAATCACCACGCTCCAAATACATCCCCCACGAGATGCTACATTGTGCAGTGTATGGGGAGGATCTATCCCAGTAATGATTACCTCACTCCCCACCTCTTTAGAGCACGTTCTAATTTCAACAGTGCATGCATACCCCTTCTAGATTGCCATCCAATACTGGGGACCCAGCTGCCAACATCAGTGCGGCAGGGGGTACCAGTAATCCCCCACCTAAAGTTGAAAATAGGAAAAAGGTGGGGAATAAAGGTAAAGGTGGTTATGTTACCATGAACCCCAGATCTAGTGAGAGGGGGCGTAGTGTGGAGGAAAGCCAGTACAGAAGGGACTATTACCAGTCCCCGAGACCCCCATCACGAGGGAGGGGAGGAGGGGGATATTATCAATCCCCTAGACCACCTTCACGAGGGAGAGGGGGATACCCACGGGGACAGCGTAATGAGTATCCATCCCCTAGAGGATATAGGGGACATACCCCACAAGGATATGGATGGTGGCAACACTATCCCCCACCACAACATTATCATGACGGTTATAGTGATGTCCCCCTCTACAACAGATTCTCCCCATTAGAAAGGGAAGAACGTTCAGGCTATAGTCCTTTTTTAGGGCAACGAGGGAGGGGAGGGGGAACACCGAGGAGAAATCCCAGGGGACCTTACCAGAGAGGGGGAGGGAGACAAGCACCCCCCCAAAACTACAATAAGGAGAACATGCCCCCCAGAGGAGAAGAAGGGGATGTAGGGCAGGAAGATCCAGAAAACCCAAGCAAGCGACCGAGAGATGTATAAATACAGGGATATACAACCTGAGCAGTGTTGAGCTCAATCATAAAGAACTCAACATTTTGAATTTGGGCTTAAAGTGTGCCCCAAAAAAGGAAATGAATAAGTTCGATGTCTATATAGACACACACAAATTCATTAGAACTATGAATATTAAGAAACATTTCCTAAGTCATCCAGTGGAAGCCTCGGTGAGAGCTGCTGAAGAGAGGTGCCACTGAATAGGGTAGATTCAGGTTTAAAAAATAAATCTATTTTTAACCCCCAGAACCCAAGCAATCATTTTATAGAAGTATTTAAAAGCTTGGTACTAAATGACACTAATAAACTTCCCCCACATAAGGGTGCCAACCCCCACTACATCAGGGAAGGGATTAGATCTTTAGAGAAAAAGAAAGATCTAATAATACGACCCGCTGATAAGGGGGGGGGTGGTTCTGCTAGATAAAGCGTTCTATCTGGACCAGTTGTTGAAGTTGGTGGGTGACAGATCTACTTATAAAAGATTATCATCTGATCCCACGGAGACATATAAAGCACAACTGTCAACTCTAGTGGATTGGGGATATAGATTAGATGCAATAAATTCTAGAGAGAAAAGATATCTGATCCCCAGTTCTTGTAGAATCCCAGTGATCTACACCTTACCTAAGGTACACAAGAATATTCAATGCCCACCACCTAGGCCGATTGTGAATGGGATCGGCTCTGTAACAGCAAGATTGGGGGAATTTTTAGATAAGTTTCTCCAACCGAGTGTCAAGGCCACCAAGGCATATCTAAAGGACACAAGTGATCTATTGACCTTACTCAACGACGTTAAATTGGACACTTCATCAATGGTATATATGGTAACGGCCGATGTAGCCTCCCTCTATACCATTATACAACATGAGGATGCGTCTTTGGCCCTTAATTGGGCACTGAGTAAAAGAGATGACATTCCAGCTGTACAGAAAAGATTTTTGGGACATGTATTCGATTTTTGCATGTCCCATAATTATTTTTGGTGTGATGGTGAGTTTTATTCCCAACAGGTTGGTGTGGCGATGGGAGCCAAATATGCTCCCAGCCTCGTCAACCTGTTCATGGCTAAGTGGGAAGATAGGAAGGTATTCAGCCAGAGGAGGCCTCAGTTATTATTTTACCGAAGATTCATTGATGACCTCTTATTTATTTGGGAAGGTACAGAGGAATCAGCGATTGAATTTATACAAGAACTCAACAACAATTCGAATAACATCAAATTGGAACATCAAATCAGTAGTATCTCGGTCAATTTCCTTGATGTCACGATTATAAGAGAGGGAGATTCGTTAAGAACAAAAGTGTTTTTTAAGCCAACTGATCAGAACAGTTTTTTATCAATAAGAAGTGGTCACCATCCTGCATGGATAAAAAACATCCCTAAGGGGCAAATGTTACGTGTGCGTCGTAACTGCACACAATTAGATGCCTTTTATGAGCAGGCTGAGGTTCTTAAAAATAAATTTCTACAAAAGGGATATGAATTGGAGGAACCCAGGAGGTGGCTTCAGTACCCAGGGAACAATGCCTTAGAAAGCCCTCATCTGTGTCAAAGGATACTCAACATCAATTTGGATTCATTTCAGGGTTTCACTGCCAGTATAGGGAGATCGAGAATATTTTTAAAAAACACTGGCACATTCTGTGTAAGGATAGACACTTAGGGGAGGTACTACCGAATCAGCTGAGGTTTATATATATAGGAGGGCCCCAAACTTTGGTGACCATGTAGTCAAGAAAATATTAGACCCACCAAGGCGGAATGTGTTTAGTTTTGATTTTAAAGGATTTTACTGTTGTAGGAGGTGCATTTGTTGCCGGACAGCAAGAGTGAATCACAGAGGAGTTACAAGTGTGACCAATAGGGAGGGAGAATCCTTTGAAATCAAGGAGTTCAGCACCTGTAACTCTTCACATGTCGTTTATTTAATGTGGTGCCCGTGTGGTCTCCTATATGTAGGGAGTACTAAGCGGCTCTTGAGGATCAGGATCTCAGAGCACATGGCCAATATAAAAAATGGGTATAGGTTCCATAGTGTCTCTCTGCATTTTAAAGAAAAACATCAAAAGGACCCCTCCCTATTACAGTTTTGTGGGATAGACGTAGTCCACCCTTCTTGGAGGGGGTCTAATAGAGTTAGGGACTTATCCCGAAGGGAAACCAGATGGATCTATCTTTTGAAGAGCCTGGCCCCCAAGGGGTTAAATATAGAACTAGATCTGAATTGTTTTATCAATGATTTTTAATATGAAGATGTCTCAGGTTTAGGATTATGTGCTTTTTAGGGTTCCAACATAGTAGGTATTAGTTTTAAATCATGTATACGGGTTTTATAGATAAGGAGGTACTATGAATTATTGTAATCATTTAATATGATGCCCCCACCGGGATGATTGTGAGGGGGAGATGGTGAGTTTATATCTCCATCAGTCCCCGACCCTGTTCCCCCCATCTGTATGGCAATCTAGAAGGGGTATGCATGCACTGTTGAAATTAGAACGTGCTCTAAAGAGGTGGGGAGTGAGGTAATCATTACTGGGATAGATCCTCCCCATACACTGCACAATGTAGCATCGCGTGGGGAATGTATTTGGAGCGTGGTGATTTAATTGGGATATGTCCCTTATGAAGCACGTATGGGGTGTCAGTAATGATGTGATTAACATATTTATATGAGGATACCACCATATGTTCAAGTTTTTATATTTTTATATTATATTGATTTTTGAACATACAATACATTTTAAATTTATATCCGAAGGGAGTGATATATTAAAATAAGGGAGGATCTCACCATGAATACATCTATGTAAGCTATGCATTCTGGAATAGGGATGCTGTTTACCAGGTGGAAACTTGCTGTTTGAACATCAGCCTGCATGTGAAAAGGCTGGATGTGATGATGCGTGTAGTTACCACTATTGACCAGTGAGCGAATCAGTGTGGGATGCTTTATCCAGCTAACCATAGCGGATTCAATCTTTAATACAGCAATTGGAAGTTATGTACAGAGTGGTCAATTTAATGTAGTTTTATGTATAAAGTTTTATTAATTTATGTGCCTGATCCCGCTTGTCAATGTGATGTCTTATGTAGAATCAGCAGAACGGGGACGCGAGGTGTGCGCATGCGCAATGCGCGGCCGAATGGGCGTCAATTAAGAGCAAATATAAGGGGTGAAGGACAGCAGACACAGCCAATCCCATGATTAAGTCTACCTATGACGAAACATGTCGGGGGCGTGGCTGTGAGACGTGACACATAGCGCTGTTAGCCAGACAGGAGGCAGGAAGTTCGAGTGCACGTAGGAGCGGAGGATAGCCGAGGGGAGGGGTGAGATTGCAGCCCAGTTATAGCACACCTCGGGTCCGCCGTGACCAACAGTTTTTTTGTATTATCCACACTTGTTTGAAGATTGATGTGATCTGCACACGGTTTCTGCTGTTTTATCTTTTGTATAATGTGAGTGCATCATTGAAGATTGCAGTGGTTTTTAATAAATATTGTTTGCTGGTTCACACTATTGGAGCACTTTATTTTCTTTCATGTGGATCTATTAAACAACTATCCTCCTGGACATCGATTGATCTATTTACCCTTGAGTGTGGTAAAATAAGTGTGTATTGCCTTGCATGAGAGTGCTGGCATTGTAAATCGGTGAGTGCATGTCTGGAGGGTGTGATTCACTGAACACAGGGGTGAGGTGGAAGACACACCAAGACACCTGAGTGTATGCATCTGATATTACACTATATGTTGTCACAAGCAGTTCCTTTTTGGACGGACTAATTTGGAATATATGGACTGTTGTGTGATGTTTTGATATGTCACAGCATGGAGTGTAGTGATTGCACTTAGTGTTCCACCTGTATGTCACATATATTCATTTATTTATTTAGTATATGTATGCTATTTAGAGAGTAGTAGCATTACCTTTTTGTCACGAGTTATATAACACAATAAGAGGGTCTCACCACTATTGTGCTAACACAGGTTTTTGGATACACAACACATTTATAGCACCCCATATTTATCCTATGTGCCTTGAAGAGGTTATTTGGGTAGTGAGTGGCATTTAGGATTAAATATTTGGTATAAACAGTAATGGATAACAGGCCCTTTTACCAGACCCATGAAACCGCAACAGTGATCCCTCCGGCTAGATGTTCACGCAATCTGAGTTGCCCAGGCCGACTCTAGTCAGTAGTGTAGCATGTCTGTACCCGGGCAGTGGCTCCATCTTTCTCCCCCTCTGGTGGTGCGGGTACAGCGTGGCTCCCTCTCTGGTGGTGAAGGTACAGCGTGCCTCCCTCTCTGGTGGTGCGGGTACAGCGTGGCTCTCTCTCTGGCAGTGTGGGTACAGCGTGGCTCCCTCTCTGGTGGTGTGGGTACAGTGTGGCTCTCTCTCTGGTGGTGCAGGTACACCGTGGCTCTCTGGTGGTGCGGGTACAGCGTGGCTCCCTCTCCGGTGGTGCGGGTACAGCGTGGCTCTCTCGCTGGTGGTGCAGGTACAACGTGGCTCCTTCTCTGGGGGTTCAGGTACAGCATGGCTCTCTCTCTGGTAGTACGGGTACAGCGTGGCACCCTCTCTGGTGGTGCAGGTACAGCATGGCTCTCTCTCTCTGGTGCGGGTACAGCGAGGCTCTCTGGTGGTGCAGGGAAAGTGTGGCTCTCTGGTGGTGGAGGTACAGTGTGGCTCCCTCTCTGGTGGTGCGGGTACAGCGTGGCTCCCTCTCTGGTGGTGCGGGTACAGCATGGCTCTGGTGGTGCGGGTACAGCGTGGCTCTCTGGTGGTTCGGGTCCAGGGGTACAGTGTGGCTCCCTCTCTTGCTTCCCCCAGCACAGTACTCTCTTTTTCTCCTCCTGTAACACCCAATTCCTCTGCTTTTTTCCGGGTTCCGGGTTCCAGGCTCTCCCCCCAAGCAGAGTGCATGCATACTGGGGGCTGTAGCATGGTGTCTGTGGACACACTGGGGCCGCAACTCTTCAGAGACTACATTTCCCATGATGCCCCCCAGTGTCTTCTGATTGGCCCTCTGCTGTGGCCAATCATGGCGGCATGGCAAACCCAATTAGAGCCGCTCTCTCTCTTTTCCCTTTGGCTGACAGAAATGGGAGGGGGGCGAGTGGGGGAGATACACCGACAGTCCGCAGCTCTCCTCTCCCTGTCACAGCGCTGCTGCTCCATTTGCCAGAGAACTCAGCAGCAGCGCTGTAACAGGGAGAGGAGAGCTGCGTGCTGTCTGTGTATCTCCCCCGCTTGCCCCCTCCCCTTTCTGTCAGCCGAAGGGAGAAGAGAGAGAGAGCAGCTCTAAGTGGGTTTGCCGCGCCGCCGCCCAGCTTCCTGCCCACTGTTTTCCTCCCCATAAATGGCCACAGCACAGGGCCAATCAGAGAGCGAACCACGGCTTTGCCGGGGGGCGTGGCTTGACGGCTCCTACTAAAACTAATTCCTGGCCCCCTCCACACCCGTGACGCCACTGCACTCTTCAGCTGTACTCCCCTAATGGTGACCCTGTGTGCGGGAGTCGGGAGGAGGGCGCGGGTGCCTTTTTCAGGGGGGGGGGCGTTTTTTTTTGCCGCCCCACCGCAAAATTCCGCCCTAGGCCTGGGCCTTGTTGGCCTAGGCCAAAACACAGCACTGCATTTCTCCAAGTTTTATCCATTTAAAAACCCCAAAAGTACCAAAAAATACCTGCTAATCTGCGAGAAATACACTTAGGCCTTAACCACTTCAAATCCAGACTGTTTGACCCCCTTCCAGTCATGGCCATATTTCAGATTTCAGTACAGTCACACTTTGAATGACAATTACTCCATGTAACACTGCACCTAAATGAATTTTGTAACATTTCTTGGGACAGATAGCGATTTCTTTTGGTGATATTTAATCACCACTGAGTTTTTAATGTTTTGCTATATAAGAGTCCTTTCACACTGTCAGTGTAGCTGCGTTAGCAGTAAAGTGGCGTTTTACCATCATTTTAGAGGCACTTTTCGGCTGCTAGCAGGGTGCGTTTGTTTTGGCGCGCGAGCACAGAGGGATGGGGCACTTTAAAAAAATATATATTTTTTTCTTATTTATTTAATTTTTTAAATTTTTACACTGTACCTTTAAAAAAAATTCTGATCACTTTTTTTGCTGTCACAAGTAGGGATGAGCTTCGAGTTCGAGTCAAACTCATGTTCGACTCGAACATCGGCTGTTCGCAAGTTCGCCGAACAGCGAACAATTTGGGGTGTTCGCGGCAAATTAGAATGCCGCGGAACACCCTTTAAAAGTCTATCGGAGAAATCAAAAGTGCTAATTTTAAAAGCTTATATGCAAGTTATTGTCATAAAAAGTGTTTGGGGACCCGGGTCCTGCCTCAGGGGACATGGATCAATGCAAAAAAAGTTTTAAAAACGTCTGTTTTTTCAGGAGCAGTGATTTTAATAATGCTTAAAGTCAAACAATAAAAGTGTAATATCCCTTTAAATTTCGTAGCTGGGGGGTGTCTATAGTATGCCTGTAAAGGGGCGCATGTTTCCCGTGTTTAGAACAGTCTGATAGCAAAATGACATTTCAAAGGAAAAAAAGTCATTTAAAACTACTCGCGGCTATTGCATTGCCGGTCTGACAATACACATAAAAGTTCATTGATAAAAACGGCATGGGAATTCCCCACAGGGGAACCCTGAACCAAAATTTAAAAAAAAAATGACGTGGGGGGGCCCCCCTAAATTCCATACCAGGCCCTTCAGGTCTGGTATGGATATTAAGGGGAACCCCGGCCAAAATTTAAAAACAAAATGACGTGGGGGTCCCCCTAAATTCCATACTAGACCCTTCAGGTCTGGTATGGATTTTAAGGGGAACCCCGCGCCAAAATAAAAAAAAAAAACAGCGTGGGGTGCCCCCAAAAATCCATACCAGACCCTTATCCGAGCACGCAACATGGCAGGCCGCAGGGAAAGAGGGGGGGGCGAGAGAGCACCCCCCCGAACCGTACCAGGCCACATGCCCTCAACATTGGGAGGGTGCTTTGGGGTAGCCCCCCAAAACACCTTGTCCCCATGTTGATGAGGACAAGGGCCTCATCCCCACAACCCTGGCCGGTGGTTCTGGGGGTCTGCGGGCAGGGGGCTTATCGAAATCTGGAAGCCCCCTTTAACAAGGGGTCCCCCAGATCCCGCCCCCCATTGGGAAATGGTAAGGGGGTACAAAAGTACCCCTACCATTTCACTAAAAAACTGTCAAGGATGTTAAAAATGACAAGAGACAGTTTTTGACAATTCCTTTATTTAAATGCTTCTTCTTTCTTCTTTCTTCTATCTGCCTTCATCTTCTTCTGGCTCTTCTGGTTCTTCCTCCTGTGTTCTCGTCCAGCATCTCCTCCGCGGCATCTTCTATCTTCTTCTCCTCGGGCCGCTCCGCACCCATGGCATGGGGAGAGGCTCCCGCTCTTCTCATCATCTTCTTCTCTTCTTCATCTTCTTCTCTTCTTCATCTTCTTCCACAGGTTGTGTGCTCGGATAAGGGTCTGTTATGGATCTTTGAGGGGACCCCACGCTGTTTTTTTTTTTATTTTGGCACGGGGTTCCCCTTAAAATCCATACCAGACCTGAAGGATCTGGCATAGAATTTAGGGGGACCCCCACGTCATTTTTTTAAAAAATTTTGGTTCGGGGTTCCCCTGTGGGGAATTCCCATGCCATTTTTATCAATGAACTTTTATGTGTATTGTCGGACCGGCAATGCAATAGCCGCAAGTAGTTTTGAATGACTTTTTTTCTTTGAAATGTCATTTTGCTGTCAGACTGTTCTAAACACGGGAAACATGCGCCCCTTTACAGGCATACTATAGACACCCCCCAGCTACGAAATTTAAAGGGATATTACACTTTTATTGTTTGACTTTAAGCATTATTAAAATCACTGCTCCTGAAAAAACGGCTGTTTTTAAAACTTTTTTTTGCATTACTCCATGTCCCCTGGGGCAGGACCCAGGTCCCCAAACACTTTTTATGACAATAACTTGCATATAAGCCTTTAAAATTAGCACTTTTGATTATTCATGTTCGTGTCCCATAGACTTTAACGGTGTTGGCGTGTTCGAATGAACTTTTTTCCTGTTCGCATGTTCTGGTGCGAACCGAACAGGGGGGTGTTCGGCTCATCCCTAGTCACAAGGAATGTAAACATCCCTTGTGACAGTAATTGGCAGTGACAGGTATTCTTAATGGAGGGATCTGTGGTCTATATGACCCCAACTCCCTCCTCTGCACTTGAAAATATTCAAAACGCCAAGATTGGCATTTTTGAATACTTTGGATTTATCAGAAATGGCAGTGTTGGCTACCGAGTAAACCAGGAGTGACGTCGCTTCCGGGTTACTACATTCAAGACCCGATCAAAGCTGATTCTGGCTTTGCTCAGGTCTCCGGTCAGCCGGCGGACATGCCGGCTGGTGGCTCAGGTCCCACGGTGGGACGGGAGAGCCCAGGCAAGATGCAAAAGGGGGCGGGACAGGGGGATGTCTCCTCCCGCTGCTTGTAATAACAGCAGAGCAATGGTGGAAAAACCTGCGCTCATGAGCAATACGTGATAAAAATAAATAAATTCGCAAAGAGCAGCTGCAAAAAAAACTTCAAATATCCATAAAGTGGTAAACATGTAAATAAAACTTTTGTGCGCTAGCAATAAATAATTAAATAAATAAATGAAGAGTGCCTAGGAGACACAATGTGTGTGTGAATCCCAGCAACAAAATAACAACACCAAGTGCATAAAATCATTACTTAAAAATCCAACTAAATATTGACATAAACTGAAAACAAGTGATCACACATCAGTCCGTGACTAGATTCAAAGAAGAAAATGGGTAAAAAGAAAAAGAAAAAGTCCACTTGCTATATCTCATCACAGAATCATGAGAAATAATAAGCTGAAGGGATTCTTATCCAATGTATATTGATTGCAGAAAAAGGGGTAATAGATGTGCGCTTACCCCAATCGTTGGACCTTCTCTATGGCAAGGTCATATGAGCTTGCAGATATAACCCTCTGCGGGGACAGAATGTTGTTATCCGGGTCCTGACAGCATGTACCACCGACTCCAGCGAGGTCCAGGCGGTCCAACTGCTCCAACATCAGAGGGGGGACTCAAGAGTGGAAGAGTCCATATTCAAGAGAAAACATAAGGAGAAAAATTCCAATAGTGTAATAATGTTTGAGGTTTTATTACTTAAATAAACCACAGATGTACATTTACGAGATTCCAATAAAAAATGTTTAAAAAGCCGGCATAAACAAAGGCAGAACGCCCGTGCAGATAAGAACTTCGGAACACGTGATGGCAAGCACTGCGAGGCCACGCCCTACATGTTTCGACATACGTGACGTCTTCTACGGGGCACGGGCGACGCAATGAACCATCACCTTATATGTGAGCAGACAAAATATAACCACGCCTCGTCTCCGCCCATGTCCGTCATTCGACAGGGCGTGTACGGAGATCGGGACAGGCCATCATCAAAGACCGCCCTCGGGGAGGTACACAGACAGAAGACGAAAGCGGAAAAAAAAACACATAAAACGGAAATACATCCGAGCCTCATTATCGCGCCAGCCCGTCGTACCAACAGGCATGCGCAAGGATACACCAAGCCTCGGTCTGGCCATCATTGAAAATCTCCTGTAGAGGGGAACCGTAATTGGAAAACCGGAAGGGCTCGAGCGTGTACCCTGGATGAAATTTTTTTAAAAAATATCCATGATGTACTAGGGACTTCCGGTATTCAGTAAATATAAACAAGTTTTAAAAAACTTTAACATCGCACTTAGAGCTACTCAAGCAGTGCATGTACTATACGTGGCTATAATCATAAAGTGCACCATCCATTTAATATAATGAAAAAAGTGTTTTAATGCACTATGTATCTAAAAATAAATAAAAATACCTTAAATTTTTATTATAATTAAAATAAATATGAATACATAAAAAAATTCATGTATAAAAAATACATAGAAATAAAAAATGGAACCATTATATCTTTAGAATTTCACCCCAAAAAAATTCAGATTTCGACCTGACAGCCAGAGCGGGACTCAGCCCATCCTTTTACAGTTTACAATTTAAAAGGAAAAGAAACGATAAAAACTCAAAAATATGATGGAACAATTCAGGTAATCATGAACCTCCTGAGAAAAGGTTCCAATTACCTTCTACTGATAGTTGCAATTACAGGGGACTCGTAAGATGTTATGTCTGAAGTTACATCATGCGTTATCAATAAACGCATTAATCTCAATATCAACATTAAGCCCTCGTGGCTTGAGACACCCGATCTTGTATATCCAACCCATTTCTAGCTTGGATATAGCTCGTCTCTTGGGCCCTCCTCTCCAGGGAACACTCAATCTATCGATACCCACAAACTGAGTGCCCTTGGGGTTTTTGTCATGTACATTGAGGTAGTGTTTAGATACCGGGTGTCCTATAAACCCTCTCCGAATATTACTAATGTGTTCGTTTAACCTGACCTGAAGCGGGCGAACCGTGCGACCCACATACTGAAAACCGCACGGACAGGTTAAAAGATACACTACATGGGTTGTAGAACATGTAATAAACGATTTTATTGGGAAGGTTTGTGAAGTACTGATGGAATGAAAGTGTGTCACCTTCCGATCTTTAATGGCATTAACCATACAGACCGCACATTTTCTACATCTATAATACCCAACAAGATTTTGGAAGAACATTGGTTTCCTTATTGGAGGGTCGCACACACTAGGAGCCACCGATGCTCTGATCGATGGTAATCCCTTAAAAACCACCTGGGGTTTCTCAGGGAGTAGGGGGCCCAATATGTTGTCATTTTTGACAATATGCCAATATTTGTGTATCAATTTTCTTATTGTAAAATGTTGATGAGAATAGTTGGTTACAAATGGACAAGTGAAATCCTTCTTTGCAGAATTCCCTGTTTCTATTTGGTCTCTTGATAAGGATTCTCTATCTAGTTTTTCAACCTCCTCAACTCGCTCTCTTAGAAAGGAGGCATCATAGCCCTTTTCAAGAAATCGCTCTGTGAGGACCTGGGACTGAATCCTGAAATCGCCAATAGAAGAACAATTCCGTCTAATTCTGACGTATTGGCTTTTTGGGACTGAGTCCAGCCAAGCTTTATGATGGCAGCTATCTCGTGATATGAACGCATTACGATCTGTGGACTTAAAATAGGTGGAGGTCAGTATCATATCTCCTTCTCCCCATATCTTAAGATCCAAAAAATTAATTGTGCTCAGGCTGGCTTCATAGTTGAAATGGATCCCCCTATCATTCTCATTTAAACCTTCCATGAATCTACACAAAGAATCCTGGGTACCGTTCCATAGGAGGAGGACGTCATCAATGTACCTTGCCCACAAGACTAGTTCTGGTCTACGTTGAGCATAGATGACGTCCTCCTCCCATTTTCCCATGAATAAATTAGCCAAACTGGGGGCAAACTTTGCCCCCATGGCTACTCCCTTCTTCTGCAGGAAGAAAAGATTCTTATGCCAGAAGAAATTGTGGGTTGTGGTGTACTCCAGCAGGTCCATGATGAACCTCTTTTGTTTTCTTGGCAGTGTCATGTCTTTATACAGATAATATTTTACTGAGGATATACCCCAAGCATGGGGAATCGCCGTGTATAAAGACGTGACATCCGCTGTAACGAGCCAGTATCCACTCCTATATCCACAATCCCTAAGTAAATTGATGGCATGTCTGCTGTCTTTAATATAGGCAGGTAGTGAACGGACTAAAGGCTGAAGGAAGTTGTCAATATATTTACCGGCCCTCGAGGTGATTGAATCAATGCCGCTAATTATTGGGCGGCCGGGCGGATGGACAGGGTCCTTATGGACCTTTGGGAGGTAATATATAATTGGTATCCGTGATGATACCGGAACCAAAAACTGTTTTTCCTTTTTATTTATAACCCCTAATTTAAAGCCATTCTCCACAATATTCTCAAGTTCCCTCTTATATTTATTCCTAGGGTCTGATTTTAGGGGAATGTATGTGGTGGTATCTCCTACTATTTTGTCCAGCTCTTGGAGGTAGTCGTTCTTACTCAGAACCACTATACCGCCCCCTTTATCAGCTGGTCTCACAACTAGATCTTTACGTTTACAAAGTTGGTCCAACCCTGATTCCAAATCCTTAGTCATTTTAATGTTTTTACTTTTTATACCATCCAAATCCCTTAGAAGGAGGTCCCTGAAAACTTTAATGGAAGCTGGTAGGCCACCTGGCGGATTGAACAATGAAGCGTTCGCCAAACCCGAATGTTTGACATTCGTATTGTTATAATTCAGGGTATTGATGGGATTAGTTAGCAAATATCGCTTAATGTTCAGTCTTCTGGTATACTTATGTATATCCATATATGTCTGGAATTTATTGAGCGGTTTTGGGGGTGCGAATTTAAGCCCTTTATCAAGAATAGCGGTTTCATCAGAAGTCAAGGGAATACCACTAAGGTTAAAGATACCTTGCCCGGTTATACCCGTTTTCTTTTTGCTCCTAATCTTCCTCCCCCCTCTAACTCCTCTCTTTCTTCTATTGATCGCTGGAAATTTTGTTCTCCTCTGGGAAAACCCCAATGTTGGGGTTGCGAATATTCCTCCCGATGGAATCGTCGGGGAGTATACTCATCCCTTTGTATGTTCCTTTGAGGGGGAAAGGGAGGCTGGTGCCAGGATGACTGGTCATACCCTCTATCCCTCCTTGGGGTATAATACCCCTGGTTAGGCCCTCCATAACTATCACTATCTCCAACACAATGCTCACCAAGTGATTGGAAGCGATTGTGTGTAGGTATAGGATATCTTGGGGACCGACTATCCACATAAGGCTTACCATGGTAGTCATACTGATTATCATAATGGCCACCATGATATCCTCCTGATTGTCCCTGGTAGTATTGATTCTCTTCATTATGGTGTCTCTTAAATTTTAGATTTTTTTGATTTTTAGTTTTCTTTTTGGGGGCATGAGTGGGAACCCTCATATTCCGAGCTGGGGACTGTGTATAAGGAATAGGATTAGGTCTACCTGGGGACCGATAGGACACCCTTCTGGGAGGTTTAGAATATTGTTTCTGTGATGATAGGGGTCTATCTAGTTCTCTCGGCTGTCTATCATGTCTATCATGTCTATCATGACTGGAAACTACCGGGGCTGACACTTCCATATTACTATTAGCCTCAGCTTCCTCAGCGGCGATTTTTATCTGCCATTGGAATACAGATCCATTTTTATAGTCAGAAAAATCCCTATTGAATTTTTTCCTTTTCTTATTTTTTTGTTCTATCTCCTCCTTCTCTAAAATTTTCCTTAAGTTGGAGGATCGCTCCTTGTATTCTTCACTGGCACTAAAGGGGGATAGTTTCTCTTTTATAAGTTTGATTTCGACATCTAGTCTATTCAACTTAGCTCTCTTTCTAGGAATCAAAAATTCCAAGAATTTTCCTCCCGCTTCGTTGAAATATCTGTACCAATCTTGAAGGTCAGATTCACCTTTCTGGGGGCCGACCTCCCATCTCAGGCTCCTTGGAACCATTGATACAGACACATAGTGTTCCAAAAAGAATATGTCCCACTGGGTGTGTACCTCGGAGATCATGAGATTTTTAAGTCTCATAAACAATCCACCGAGGTCACTCTCAGGTTCGTAATTACCCTCAAATACACCTTCTTTAACAATGGTGTGCTTGGAGCGATAATCGAATACATCCATATTAATTTAGTGACTGGAATTAATTACCGTGTTAGTTAAAATCCAGTGAGGTGAAAAGAAAAAAACACCAACGCAAATTGATGTGAGGAAAAAAAGCTCAGCTGCAAGTAGGTAGATATTAATTATAGCTAGAGAAATGGTGGAAAAACCTGCGCTCATGAGCAATACGTGATAAAAATAAATAAATTCGCAAAGAGCAGCTGCAAAAAAAACTTCAAATATCCATAAAGTGGTAAACATGTAAATAAAACTTTTGTGCGCTAGCAATAAATAATTAAATAAATAAATGAAGAGTGCCTAGGAGACACAATGTGTGTGTGAATCCCAGCAACAAAATAACAACACCAAGTGCATAAAATCATTACTTAAAAATCCAACTAAATATTGACATAAACTGAAAACAAGTGATCACACATCAGTCCGTGACTAGATTCAAAGAAGAAAATGGGTAAAAAGAAAAAGAAAAAGTCCACTTGCTATATCTCATCACAGAATCATGAGAAATAATAAGCTGAAGGGATTCTTATCCAATGTATATTGATTGCAGAAAAAGGGGTAATAGATGTGCGCTTACCCCAATCGTTGGACCTTCTCTATGGCAAGGTCATATGAGCTTGCAGATATAACCCTCTGCGGGGACAGAATGTTGTTATCCGGGTCCTGACAGCATGTACCACCGACTCCAGCGAGGTCCGGACGGTCCAACTGCTCCAACATCAGAGGGGGGACTCAAGAGTGGAAGAGTCCATATTCAAGAGAAAACATAAGGAGAAAAACTCCAATAGTGTAATAATGTTTGAGGTTTTATTACTTAAATAAACCACAGATGTACATTTACGAGATTCCAATAAAAAATGTTTAAAAAGCCGGCATAAACAAAGGCAGAACGCCCGTGCAGATAAGAACTTCGGAACACGTGATGGCAAGCACTGCGAGGCCACGCCCTACATGTTTCGTCATACGTGACGTCTTCTACGGGGCACGGGCGACGCAATGAACCATCACCTTATATGTGAGCAGACAAAATATAACCACGCCTCGTCTCCGCCCATGTCCGTCATTCGACAGGGCGTGTACGGAGATCGGGACAGGCCATCATCAAAGACCGCCCTCGGGGAGGTACACAGACAGAAGACGAAAGCGGAAAAAAAACCACATAAAACGGAAATACATCCGAGCCTCATTATCGCGCCAGCCCGTCGTACCAACAGGCATGCGCAAGGATACACCAAGCCTCGGTCTGGCCATCATTGAAAATCTCCTGTAGAGGGGAACCGTAATTGGAAAACCGGAAGGGCTCGAGCGTGTACCCTGGATGAAATTTTTTTAAAAAATATCCATGATGTACTAGGGACTTCCGGTATTCAGTAAATATAAACAAGTTTTAAAAAACTTTAACATCGCACTTAGAGCTACTCAAGCAGTGCATGTACTATACGTGGCTATAATCGTAAAGTGCACCATCCATTTAATATAATGAAAAAAGTGTTTTAATGCACTATGTATCTAAAAATAAATAAAAATACCTTAAATTTTTATTATAATTAAAATAAATATGAATACATAAAAAAATTCATGTATAAAAAATACATAGAAATAAAAAATGGAACCATTATATCTTTAGAATTTCACCCCAAAAAAATTCAGATTTCGACCTGACAGCCAGAGCGGGACTCAGCCCATCCTTTTACAGTTTACAATTTAAAAGGAAAAGAAACGATAAAAACTCAAAAATATGATGGAACAATTCAGGTAATCATGAACCTCCTGAGAAAAGGTTCCAATTACCTTCTACTGATAGTTGCAATTACAGGGGACTCATAAGATGTTATGTCTGAAGTTACATCATGCGTTATCAATAAACGCATTAATCTCAATATCAACATTAAGCCCTCGTGGCTTGAGACACCCGATCTTGTATATCCAACCCATTTCTAGCTTGGATATAGCTCGTCTCTTGGGCCCTCCTCTCCAGGGAACACTCAATCTATCGATACCCACAAACTGAGTGCCCTTGGGGTTTTTGTCATGTACATTGAGGTAGTGTTTAGATACCGGGTGTCCTATAAACCCTCTCCGAATATTACTAATGTGTTCGTTTAACCTGACCTGAAGCGGGCGAACCGTGCGACCCACATACTGAAAACCGCACGGACAGGTTAAAAGATACACTACATGGGTTGTAGAACATGTAATAAACGATTTTATTGGGAAGGTTTGTGAAGTACTGATGGAATGAAAGTGTGTCACCTTCCGATCTTTAATGGCATTAACCATACAGACCGCACATTTTCTACATCTATAATACCCAACAAGATTTTGGAAGAACATTGGTTTCCTTATTGGAGGGTCGCACACACTAGGAGCCACCGATGCTCTGATCGATGGTAATCCCTTAAAAACCACCTGGGGTTTCTCAGGGAGTAGGGGGCCCAATATGTTGTCATTTTTGACAATATGCCAATATTTGTGTATCAATTTTCTTATTGTAAAATGTTGATGAGAATAGTTGGTTACAAATGGACAAGAATCCTTATTAAGAGACCAAATAGAAACAGGGAATTCTGCAAAGAAGGATTTCACTTGTCCATTTGTAACCAACTATTCTCATCAACATTTTACAATAAGAAAATTGATACACAAATATTGGCATATTGTCAAAAATGACAACATATTGGGCCCCCTACTCCCTGAGAAACCCCAGGTAGTTTTTAAGGGATTACCATCGATCAGAGCATCGGTGGCTCCTAGTGTGTGCGACCCTCCAATAAGGAAACCAATGTTCTTCCAAAATCTTGTTGGGTATTATAGATGTAGAAAATGTGCGGTCTGTATGGTTAATGCCATTAAAGATCGGAAGGTGACACACTTTCATTCCATCAGTACTTCACAAACCTTCCCAATAAAATCGTTTATTACATGTTCTACAACCCATGTAGTGTATCTTTTAACCTGTCCGTGCGGTTTTCAGTATGTGGGTCGCACGGTTCGCCCGCTTCAGGTCAGGTTAAACGAACACATTAGTAATATTCGGAGAGGGTTTATAGGACACCCGGTATCTAAACACTACCTCAATGTACATGACAAAAACCCCAAGGGCACTCAGTTTGTGGGTATCGATAGATTGAGTGTTCCCTGGAGAGGAGGGCCCAAGAGACGAGCTATATCCAAGCTAGAAATGGGTTGGATATACAAGATCGGGTGTCTCAAGCCACGAGGGCTTAATGTTGATATTGAGATTAATGCGTTTATTGATAACGCATGATGTAACTTCAGACATAACATCTTATGAGTCCCCTGTAATTGCAACTATCAGTAGAAGGTAATTGGAACCTTTTCTCAGGAGGTTCATGATTACCTGAATTGTTCCATCATATTTTTGAGTTTTTATCGTTTCTTTTCCTTTTAAATTGTAAACTGTAAAAGGATGGGCTGAGTCCCGCTCTGGCTGTCAGGTCGAAATCTGAATTTTTTTGGGGTGAAATTCTAAAGATATAATGGTTCCATTTTTTATTTCTATGTATTTTTTATACATGAATTTTTTTTTATGTATTCATATTTATTTTAATTATAATAAAAATTTAAGGTATTTTTATTTATTTTTAGATACATAGTGCATTAAAACACTTTTTTCATTATATTAAATGGATGGTGCACTTTATGATTATAGCCACGTATAGTACATGCACTGCTTGAGTAGCTCTAAGTGCGATGTTAAAGTTTTTTAAAACTTGTTTATATTTACTGAATACCGGAAGTCCCTAGTACATCATGGATATTTTTAAAAAAAATTTCATCCAGGGTACACGCTCGAGCCCTTCCGGTTTTCCAATTACGGTTCCCCTCTACAGGAGATTTTCAATGATGGCCAGACCGAGGCTTGGTGTATCCTTGCGCATGCCTGTTGGTACGACGGGCTGGCGCGATAATGAGGCTCGGATGTATTTCCGTTTTATGTGTTTTTTTTCCGCTTTCGTCTTCTGTCTGTGTACCTCCCCGAGGGCGGTCTTTGATGATGGCCTGTCCCGATCTCCGTACACGCCCTGTCGAATGACGGACATGGGCGGAGACGAGGCGTGGTTATATTTTGTCTGCTCACATATAAGGTGATGGTTCATTGCGTCGCCCGTGCCCCGTAGAAGACGTCACGTATGACGAAACATGTAGGGCGTGGCCTCGCAGTGCTTGCCATCACGTGTTCCGAAGTTCTTATCTGCACGGGCGTTCTGCCTTTGTTTATGCCGGCTTTTTAAACATTTTTTATTGGAATCTCGTAAATGTACATCTGTGGTTTATTTAAGTAATAAAACCTCAAACATTATTACACTATTGGAGTTTTTCTCCTTATGTTTTCTCTTGAATATGGACTCTTCCACTCTTGAGTCCCCCCTCTGATGTTGGAGCAGTTGGACCGTCCGGACCTCGCTGGAGTCGGTGGTACATGCTGTCAGGACCCGGATAACAACATTCTGTCCCCGCAGAGGGTTATATCTGCAAGCTCATATGACCTTGCCATAGAGAAGGTCCAACGATTGGGGTAAGCGCACATCTATTACCCCTTTTTCTGCAATCAATATACATTGGATAAGAATCCCTTCAGCTTATTATTTCTCATGATTCTGTGATGAGATATAGCAAGTGGACTTTTTCTTTTTCTTTTTACCCATTTTCTTCTTTGAATCTAGTCACGGACTGATGTGTGATCACTTGTTTTCAGTTTATGTCAATATTTAGTTGGATTTTTAAGTAATGATTTTATGCACTTGGTGTTGTTATTTTGTTGCTGGGATTCACACACATTGTGTCTCCTAGGCACTCTTCATTTATTTATTTAATTATTTATTGCTAGCGCACAAAAATAACAGCAGAGCGGCTGCTTGGCTGCATTGGTTGTTATTACAAGAAAGCTGTTGGCTCTAAAAAACAATACCGGGGTGATGCCTGCAGCTTGAAGCCAATGACATACAGGTATGTGATTTGGCGGCAAGTGGTTAAAGACAGCCCTGCTGTATTGTGTTGGCAGGTGCAAGGGTTTTTATCTACGTAGGCAAAGGTGCATTTTGCCCTTCTCCCCTCACCCTTCTCCAACCACCCCCTCCCCTCCACAGCGGCAGTGTGTAATGGGGGGGGGTTATGCATTCCCTGCTCTCCCTCACTGGCTACAGGCAGCTGGCAGGTGAGGCAATCTAAAACTTCATGCTGTGCCTAGTAGTAGAAAGGGCGCAGTTGGAGGCAACGGAAGACAGAAATTTTAACCATTGAGTCCCGTAGCTATTTTTTACATTTTTACAATTTTTTGTTTACATGTTTTAAAAATCATTTTAGGCTTGAAGATTACTTAAAACCCCTAAAACATTAAATATTTTCTGAAAGCAGACACCGCAGAGCAGAAAATGTTGATAGTTCCAATTTTTTATGTTACACAATATTAGTACAATGGTTAATGAAACACAAAATCTCAGTATAAAATACACTTAATAATAAAATAGGATTAATTTTTAGGCATATAAATGCAATTTATTACCCAATTTTTTTGTAAAATATAAAAGCTGAAGTTGTGCTGAGTAAATGGATACCCAAACTTTAAAATTGCCTTTGTCCATGAAACGGTGAAATACTACAGTACCCTAAGCAATGATTTAAACACTTGAGCTTCAGAAGGTTTTAAAAGCCCCTACAGGTCATCTGTTTAGAGTTACACAGGAACTCTAGTGTATGTGTAGCACTATGCTAACTGCAGGGAAACTAACTGCTAACTGCAGGGAAACTAACTGCTAACTGCAGGGAGACCTCAAGTATTACTGGTGGTACTAGCTACATGTATAGGGCAATTGCTGTTTACCTATGTAGGTAACATGTGTTTTTGTGTGTGTGTGTCTGTGTGTGGGGTACACTAAATTATTTTGGCTTTTTCCATTTTTTATGCACCTCTTTAACTACTTAAGGATCGGAAGGATTTACCCACTTCCTGACCAGGCCATTTTTTGCAATACGGCACTGCATCGCTTTAACTGACAATTGCGCGGTCCTGCGTTGCTGTACCCAAACAAAATCTTTTCCCCACAAATAGAGCTTTCTTTTGGTGGTATTTGATCACTTCTGCGGTTTTTATTTATTGCGCTATAAACAAAAAAAGAGCATCAATTTTGAAAAAAAAAAAATATTTTTTACTTTTTGCAATAATAAATATCCCCACCAAAAATTAAAAAAAACAAATTTCTTCATCAGTTTAGGCCAATATGTATTCTTCTACATATTTTTGGTAAAACATTTTTCTGCCGGACCCGCTGACTGGCTCCCCCGCTGGCCAATGGGAGCGCGCGTCCTGAAAAGCAAGATCCAGCGCCGACGTACACCTATGGCGATTCGTAAGATCGTGCCACCTTGCCGCAGTGTAATGGCGGTATTGTTATCACATAGCAATAGCTCCCTCTGTGATAGCATAGCTCCCTCTGTGATAGCAGATAGGTTACAGGCTCCCCTATGAGACATCTGGGGTCTATTAGACCCCATCCTGACTCCCAAAGGTGGCTGCCTAAGCCGGCCCTGCGCACACCCTCCCATACCCACCTTGTCTGAGTCATGCCGAGCTCAGCTGTCTAATAATCAGCTGACTCTAAAACTGCACATGTGCTCTTCTTCTGTCTTCGGACAAGAGAAAAGCACCCTTTTTCTTAAAGTGGTTGTAAAGGCAAAAGGTTTTTTATTATCTTAATGCATTGTATGCATTAAGATAAAAAAACCTTCAGTGTGCAGCTCCCCCCTCAGCCCCCCAAATACTTACCTGAGCCCCATCTCTATCCAGCGATGTTAACAAGTGCCTTGGGCTTCCGGGACTCTCCCTCTCCCTGATTGGCTGAGACACAGCAGCGGCGCCATTGGCTCCTGCTGCTGTCAATCAAAGACAGTTAGCTAATCAGGAAAGAGAGGGGGTGAGGCCGAACCATGTCTGAATGGATACACGGAGCTGCTGCTCAGCTCGGGTACCCGGATATCAAGCTGTTTGCTGTGGGGGCCATTCGAACAGGAGGGAGGGGCCAGGAGTGTCAGCGGGGGACCCAAGAACAGGAGGATCTGGGTTGCTCTGTGCAAAACCACTGCACAGAGCAGGTAAGTATAAAGTTTTTATTATTTTTAAAGACAAAAAAACAAGACTTTAGTATCACTTTAAGAAATGCCCATCTGGGTTTTGGGAACCCAGATTGTGACTGTCCCCATGCTTCCTTCTCTGCCTATCTCCATCTCCCCTGCTCTGTGTACATCTAACCATGTATTCTATTTCATCCCCATCTCCTTTGCTTTTTCCCCATGTACTCTTTTCTGACTGCACTGATGTTCCCATCTATGTCCCTTGCGCTGTCCCTATGTCCCATTCTGTGTCCCCATTATGTCCTCATGTGTTCATCTCTCCTGCTTTGTCCCCATGATGTACAGTCAGTGGGCTATATAATAAGTGCAGCAGACAGATGGTGAATATAAAGCATTTGCCCTACCTTCTAAGGAGGCTGTGGGATTCCTCGGTTTCATTCCCACTCCTGTGCATGCTGGCCCCTCCCCCTGGTCTCCCTTGGCTCCTCCACCACCTCTCACAGTTCAGCTGCGATTGTCTCCCTGCAGAAGTGGTGCTTCTGCTACCAGTCAGGTGGAAGGAATTTTCATTGCTGGGGCTGGAGGAAGAGAAGCAGATACTGGAGACCTGCCAGGTGTTTGCAAAGAAAAGGTCTGCTCTTCATCTAGGAGAGAGGTGGAGGAGGGGCTGGCAGAGCAGTGGCTGGAGTTCAGATCATTCACAGAGCCCTGGGTTGTGCTAGCCATTGTCATGCGCCATGCCTGACCTGTGCTCAGCTAGTTAAAGGTCAGTGTGATCAGGGCTGGTGCCATCATAAGCACATCTTGAGCCCCCCCAGCTTTAGAGCCCCCCATCCTGGCGCTTTAAGGCGGCTGCCTAGCCTACCTTATTCTGGCACCAGCTCTGGTTGCACTTCTGGTCCCCAGTAGTGCTCCTGCATTCTCATCTTGGCATATATCCTCCCAAAGAAGAACACAAGGCATGATCTGCTGTTGTCACAATCAAGTAACCCACCCAAGATATGATATGCAACAGTTGCTGCAGTGTATTTAGACATGAAGTGGCTGCAAAGAGGCTTGAGAAAACAGTAGCACTGATATGCAACAAAGATTGAAACAAGGTGAAAACAGTATTTTATTAAAATGTAGTAATTGTTTATGAAATATAGTGCTTTACAAACCTAAAGTCACCCAGTTAGTGTTAAGAGGTACTTTAGGGTATACTTCTCCCCGAAAACAGTACTATGTTATACCCAAGCTGTACATCAGAAAGCTAAATACAACCCTGTGTTGATATTATAAATAGCCAATTATTGCTGGGTGATGCGGTATTCCGTAACTCTGGAGAACGTTTGGAGTTATAAGGGGCCAGCACCACAACTGGGAACAATTGAGCTGGGAACAAGGAAGATGGAGCCTGTAGATAACTTTCTCATAGAAAGTAACAGCATGTTCATCACAGATTCTGCCAACTGTGTTAAATGTACAATTACAGTATCAGCACCATCTGTATTACAAGGCATTTTCACAAGGCCTTCCAAAATAACCAGGCATGGGGTTATATATCATTTTTGATGAAAAGCCATGAAAGCAAAAGGATATAAATTTTTTTTTTTGGGGTGGGGTTGGAGTTGGTTGGCTGTACTTATACTGTGATCACCAGTTGTCCAACATATGGGCTTTTGGTCCTTATTGTTTGTCCCCTGGGGCCCAGAAGCCAGCAGTGGAAACATAGATTTTTAAGGGGGCTATAATGGCAGTGAGCTCTAGCATTCTCATGTAACATATCTCCAGTGTTTCATGGTCTCTTTTACCATATGTTCAATCAGGGCTGACACCACCATAAGGCAACCTAGGCGGCCGCCTGAGGGCGCCAGGGTGGTGGGGGCAGTAAATTCCATTCCTGGAGAGGAGTCCTGGTGAATCCAGGAGCAGAGCCAAGTGTCAGAACTTGGCTCCAGTCACTTGCAGACAGGGGCATGGCTAGTGTGGGCACCAGTGTCACCTACCCCGCAGCTTGTGCAGGGTGTTTGGTGTCCCACATGCCGTGATCTCTGCTTTGCAGTCTGCACAGCACCCGGCATCTCTCCCCAGTCCCCATCCACTGGCCGCCTTTAACACTGTAGAGCGGGCTGAACCCACCCTCTCCTCCTCAGCTCTGATCCATTCCTGTGACAGACAGGAGGAGAGACACCGCTTAGCATTCTCCAAGCTGATATGAGGTCTGTGATTATTACACTATAGCGGGAAGGGGAGGATTTGAAGAGGGAACACATGGAAGGAGGGTGAGGGAGACACGCTGAAACTAAGTGATGGGGGGGGGGGGAATAAGAGGATACTGTATGCCCTATGTGACATTTTGGGAGAAGAGGGGACTTGTGCTGAGGTGGGGGGTGGTCAGATTTCATATTCATTCCCCCTCCTCCTGCCCCCTGCTTTCTGTGCATTACACCCCATGCTCCCTGCTTTCTGTGCATTACACCCCATGCCCCCTGCTTTCTGTGCATTGCACCCGATGCCCCCTGCTTTCTGTGCATTGCACCCCATGCCCCTGCCTTCTGTGCATTACACCCCATGCCCCCTGCTTTCTGTGCATTACACCCCCGTCCCCTGCTTTCTGTGCATTACACTCCCGCCCACTGCTTTCTGTGCATTACACCCCTGTCCCCTGCTTTCTGTGCATTACACCCCATGTCCCCTGCTTTCTGTGCATTACACTCCTGTCTCCTGCATTCAGTGTTGAGATGTATGCATTACCTAAAGCTACGCCCTCTCTTCTACCGGGCACACCATGGAAGTTTTAGTTTGCCTCACTTGCTAGCTGCCCCATAGCTGGTAAGGGGAAGCGGGGAATGCATAACTCTACCCCCTCATTACACACTGATGTTTAGTGCCAGTTCAGCACAGCTCAAATTTCCTTCACGCTGCGCGCCATCACATTATGAGCACAACATAAATGAGATGCCAGCGAGGCTGTAGACAGTGGGGGGTGGGGGGCACCAAAATGCACTTTTGCCTTTGTAGACAAAAATCCTTGCACCGGCCTGTGTCCAATCTCCAACCACACCTCTGATATATCTGTAGTCTCTAACTCTCTCCGGTAGTTTGATTAACATCATATGTTACACGCCACTCAGTGTGCTGGCTTTATACCAAAATATCAATGAAGCAGAACTCTAAAGGCAAAAGATCAAAACTGCACCATGATTTAATGTAATATAAAAAAAATATTTTCTTATAATCTCAAACCCAGTTGAATCCATAAAATGTTTAAAAACATATATATCTAACAGAATACATTCCTCATTCCCTTATATGTTGTATATATCAAACTATAGGTAATAACTTAATTATTTAAATAATAGTCTGTAAATATATAAAATAATAACATTTTTCATGTACATTGAACTGTGGTGTTTTGGATCCTATTGTCCATCTGCGATTTCTGACAGTCTATAGTAGCTTTACTTATACAGAATATTATGATATAAAGCGCTGCGTAAACTGTCGGCGCTATATAAATCCTGTATAATAATAAAATAATAATAATGTTCAGCCATTTTGTTGACGTGAGGGATCAGAGTGGAAGCCCCCTGTATTTAGTTAGTTAAATGCTTCTACTATATGTTATTAGTATTATGACACCTTGGTAGTTCAGGATTCTGGTTGGTTAAGTGTACACTGAGTCTAATATACAATTCAGCATTCCATTGTTCTACAATAAATTATTCTATTATCTGTTATTGCCTTTTAGTCTATCTTCTCCATCTGTTAAATCAATAATGATTATGATGTTTTATAGAGAAGAAGTAAATAGGGGTTATAGTAAATAAGGATAAGTATACAACATTTCCAGATGTAGGTATGCATTTGGTAAATATCTTATATATGCTAAATGAAGCTTTAATATTCCACGTGACATATCAAGATAATGATACTCAATTAGAAGTTTTTTGAAGCACAATGGTACAGTAGCTTTGAATAATTGTTTAAGAGCACCTATAGTGAGAAACCCACTTTGGCAGATGATGCCCAAAGACAGGCTGAAAAGTTGCCCATGATTTTGCTCATCTGTGCCAGAGGTTAGATACAAATTTCCAGTTCGAATCCTTGGATAGCTAGAGAATCACAGCTTGTCCTGCTCCAATCATAATGGAAAGTTTTTTAAAAACTTACAAAAGGTTAATGGTCCCTTTTCTTCTGCCTTTTGCTTCTCATGAGAGCCGCATTGACATCTTTATTTTTCAAACTATAAATCAGAGGATTAAGCATTGGGACAGCAGCCGTGTTAAATAGAGCAAAAACTTTCTTGGCATCCAAATTTGTACCTAGGCTTGGTGACAGATATTGACTGAATAGCATAGTGTACAACAGTATGACAACTGTGAGGTGGGAGGAACATGTGTAGAAGGCCTTAAGTCGACCAGAACTAGAGCGGATCTTCAATATGGAAGCTATTATAAAAACATAAGAAGCAAATGTGAGGAGAAATGGAATGAACATCATAGGACCCAAGACTTCTATGAGAAATAGGGTTTCTACAAGTCTAGTGTCATCACAAGTAATCTGGGTCAGAGGGACAATATCACAAAAGAAGTGGTTGATTTCATTAGTTATATAACAAGAAAAGCTGTATACTACCCTAAATGGCGGAAGGACTTCCATAAACGCAAACAACCAGCAGAAAGCAGCCAACAAAACACATGTTCTTGGATTCATAATAATGTGATAATGCAAAGGTTTACAGATGGCCACATATCGATCATAACTCATGGCTGTCAGTATAACCAGCTCAAGAATCTGTAATGAGCCAAACATATACATCTGTGCCATGCAGGCAAAAAAGGAGACCATCTTGTGACCAGTGATAAAATGGATGAAGATCTTGTGCTGAGACACGGTAGTACAAGAGATGTCTACTAGAGACAAGTTTCCCAGGAAGAAATACATGGCTGTATGAAGTTGGGGGTCTCGGCAAGCAATAAGAATGGTTAGGTTACCAGACAAGGTGATTAGATAAATGATGAGGACCACAAGGAAGATGAGAAGCTGAAGGAGCGGGTCATCTGATATCCCTTTCATGATGAAATAGTCTATGAATGTGTGATTTACGTACATTTTTCTGACAAAAGTTCAGAATCTGAAAGTAGAAAGACAAAAATAAATCAAAAGGTGATACAACACCTGTACAGGGTTGGTGTAACTTTAAAGCTGAGCTCCATGCAAATAACTAAATGCATAAACAAAAGATATACTGTATGAGAGAGCTGTCATATCGGGAAAAGGATTTGTGTTTCTGTTCATCAAGTATTAAGATTTACATATTACTGCAATACCAGGTCTAAGGCTGATGCCAGGTCAAATTCACGTACTTATGCGCTGCTTGCATTAAAAAGAGTTTACATTTAAAAAACTAAGACCAAATGTATTTTTTGCCTATCATCAGGCAAGCCAATTTGATTGTGACTCACATAACATTATGTTGTAGAGGATCTCATGCCATACCATGGGCCCTGTTTTCAGGCTCTCTGTCAGAGTAGGATAAGATCATGGAATCATAACTATAGTCCTGCCCCTCAGCCTTATGTTATAAAGACTGATCAGTGTTTTCAATAATTCCAGTTGGTTTCACCAAGTTTCTGTAAGTTAGTCTATTAGATTGGCAGTAATTTTAACTATTATTTAGGGTGGACATTTAACCTCTGTAAACCTGCAAAACCTATAAAGAAGCTCAAAAGAACAGTCAGGCCCATCAGAAGGGTAGAGGGAAGCATCATGGCTGACCAAATGGGTCTTTATGGAGGGACCTGTCTTTCTCTAATAAGGATGCTGCACAGACCTAAAACTCTAGCATGGGATTTACTCTACTGGCACCAGTAATGTTAAAGGAAGGAATGCTAAAGGTGGGGCCTGACACTGAATGAACAATATATATCGGCCTAAAGGGACTAAGGTATCATACACATTTCTGCACTGTAGGTTAATTTCACAAAACCTGCACATAAACCATGTGGTGGCCTCTGTTTTGTTTTTAAAGGGGTTGTAAAGGTAAAAATTTTTTCACCTTAATGCATTCTATGCATTAAGGTGAAAAAACTTTTGACAGTACCGCCGCCCCCAGACCCCCCATTTTACTTACCTGACGCCTCGAATCTTCGCTGCTCGTCCTCGTCATCTTCATTGCAGCTCAGCCTGGTCGCTGATTGGCTGCAGTGGATGGATTGAAAGCAGCGCAGCCATTGGCTCGCGCTGCTGTCAATCACATCCGATGATGCGGCGCGCCGGGGGGCGGGGCCGAGTGATACAGCGAGCGGCTATAGCCGCCGGCTGTATCACGGGAGCGCGCCCGCAAGCACTCACCACCATGCGAGGGAGCTCGCATTAAGGTGGTAAATGCTTGCGGGGAGGAGCTGAAACAGCCGCCGAGGGACCCCAGAAGACCAGGTTCGGGGCCACTCTGTGCAGAACGAGCTGCACAGTGAAGGTAAGTATAACATGTTTGTTATTTAAAAAAAAAAAAAAAAAATACCTTTACAACCCCTTTAATATCACTATTCTTACAAAATCCTGCTTGCTACACTTTAGTTGCAATTTCCAGTAAGAACACTATCAGTGTAACTATCAGTCTATACACTTTATTTGCTTTTTACCATATGCATTTGCATATAAATACAGCAAGTATTCCACCTTCTTGCCTACAGAATGCCTACAGAAAACATTTTAAACCTAGGTTAAAAAAAAATCAATACTTTAAAATGCACAATAGAACCAGAAACCTTCATATAAATTTGCTTTCACATTCAAACCTAAAATGCATCCATGTGTATACCCCCAAGATTATAGCCAATAGACTAAACAAGACATTGAAATTGTTTGTAAATTATACTTCTCTAAGGCTTTTGCTTCATGGCCCTATGACTTTTTTTTACACCTCGACCCATTCATACAGCTCTGTATTCACTTTGCAATGTGGTCAATAGTAAATATTGACTGCTTTGCATGTAGATACCCTTTGGATGCACTAATAGAAAAAAAAAATTTATCCAACAAGGTCTAGAGCATAGAGTTATAGGACAGTGGTATTTCTGTGTATTTTGAGAACAAACTAGGCATTGCACAAAATGCATTTCAATTATTCTAAACACTATTTACATCTGTAAACCATTTAGGGACTCGCTCAAGTGCAAAACATTGTGTACCTGCAACTTAGCTTCAAATAAACAAATAAATAATACATACATAAATACATGCATATATAATTACAAACATCATATATAAATACTGTGCAAGATGGTGTTATATTAAAACTGACAATTTGTATCTTAATTAGGCCTTTTCCTTTAATATTAGCTAGGAAAAAATATGGCGTGAAACAGTTTTTCCAAGGAGACTTTTCAAAATGAAATAATAGGTATAACTTATCATCTGTGAGCAGGTATATGAAATTTTCCCAAAGAATGTAGCTCCTGGTAGATGTGTGAGTATATATACAGTATAAAGCCTGCAGTGATAACAATCCCCTTAACAATCTCCTGTTGTTTTGGTCTCTTAAGAGCAATTTGATTTGTGATTAGGACTTGGAATGCTCAACTGTTGCATACGATCTAATCAAATGTAATGTTTATCCATTGAAAGACAATTTATTCAGCATCATAACCAAAAAGTAAAAAGAAAAAATAGCAACTGAGCTTAAAGTGGACCTATCACCAGGTTGATTTTTCATGTTGAAGTGAATGTCAAGGCATAAAAAAAACAAAAAAACAAAAAAACAAAAAAAATATGCATTACATCTCTGTAATACATACACATTTCTCCAAGTGTCATCCCTTTAAAGACCATGAAAGCACAGAAATGCACTTAGCTTTCAGCCACTTCAAGTCCAGACTGTTTCATCCCCTTCCAGTCCAGGCAATGTTTTAATTTTTAGTTCTGTCACACCTTGAATGACAATTACTCAGCCATGCAACACTGCACCCAAATTAATGTTATATCTTTTTTTTAGACAGATAGATCTTTTTTTTAAATCACCGCTGGGTTTAAAAAAAAAAATTCTATATATAGCAAATAAAGTCTGAAAATTTTGAAAAAACCCACAATTTTCCTAGTTTTTGTTATTTAATTTTGCAATTATTTTTTTTTTTCCATAAATGTAGGCTACATTACTTTGATGAACAAAGAAAAACAAATAGGTGTACATTATTTAGTCTGAATTAAAGTTATAGAGACTACAATCTATGTTATTTACAGTATATTTGAAAATTGATCAATCCTTATTTTTTGACTGCCTATCTCATTTCTTGAGGCCTTAAAATGTAAGGTCAGTACAAATACCCCCAAAATGTTCTTTTTGGAAAACAGACAGTCTGGTATTTAGTAAGTTGTAATTTTTTGCCAAATGATTAAAATTGATGAAAGTAAATAAAATGTGTTTTTTTGCCCCAATGTCGCAGTTCTGCTAAAAATTGCAGATTGCCACCATTACTAGTAAGAAAAAAAAATTATTGTGATTTTTTTTGCCAAAAATATGTAGAACAATATATATCGGCCTAAACTGATGAAGAAATTTACTTTTTTACTTTTTTTTTTTGGGATATTTATTATAGCAAAAAGTAAAAACTATTGGTATTGGTATGGACACAGCTACTGTTAGAGAACGTCACATCCCCAGGCATGCAGCATTTAGGAACCGGTACCACAGAGCCTGTATTGGTCTTCACCAACACAGCAATTCCTGTCACCTCACTCCCAGTCGCAGTGACATATCTGACTGTTGCTACTGGATACAGGAATCAAACTTTTACTGCTGCATCTCTCTCTCCAGTGACTCCCAGCTAAGTCCCTAGGCACTCTGTGCTACAAGGTTGGTCCCAGTATGTGGGGAGCTGGTTGCTGGTAAAGGGGCCACAAATAACACCCCTTCACTACCAGAGTGGCCGTTACCCTTGCCTGTCACCAATTCCCTGGCTGGTTGGCTGCATTTAGTAAATTATATAAATACGCTTGTCCCTAGCAATGGCCATATAGCCTACATTCTATGTACTGTATGGTCTCTAACCTACTGTCCCCTGATGTAAGCCCTGTTCTTTGATACACCATGTGTGCACCCCTTTAAAGAGTCTTCAGACCAGGCAGATTAAAGATACAACAAGGAAGCTTTACTGAAGTAGTTCAGGGTAACACAGAAACAATTCTCAAGCAGCGTATTACACTCATTCCTATACAGAGTGCCCATGAGGTAGTTATACCTGATTTAGCATCAAAGTTCATGAAGTAGTCCATTAAAGCCAAGAGTCCATTTAGGCAGTAAATCCACAGAGGTAGCAAGTAATCCCTTAGTGTCCATGATTTGGTAGTAATCCATAAAAGGCAATATGGCTATAATTGAAAACTACAAGTCCATGTAACTCCTCAGGTTCCAAACCCTATAGGGAACCCCCAACTGGGCCCCCAACTGGGGGCACGAGCCAACATAATAACAGCTACATCTTGCTAGTCTTTCCCCACCTTACCTGCTGGGGCACAGAAGAAACCCTATTTATATGGTATGACCTGCAGGGAGGTGGTGAATAGCTGAGGCCAGGAAAACCTAACCAGAAGCATTAACCCTTCCTTCCCAGATTCACCAACATAGCAGGTGAACCAAGGACAAATGTTGCAAAAATATACATTGTAATATTTAGTCTCTACAAGTAACACAGTTGACCCCGTGAACCAGACATGAGTCAGTACAGCAAAAAAACAAACAAAACAAAAGCAAACTTTAGCCCTTTGGAAGCACCTGCTTTATCTTAATTTTTTTATCTTCATTTTTAGTCATGTGTACATGTATGTGTAGAAAATACAGAGTAGAGGGGATGGGACTTTATAGGTGCAATTAATACTATAACATACCAAATGTTCAATAAAATCACAATTTATTAAAGTCATGAAGACAGGTAAAAACAATTTGTACAATACATGGACAGCTTTATGGTCATTCAAGATGTGTTATTGTAGCTCCTATAGTTGTTCCCACATCTTAATCCAAATTTGTATGCCTGTAAAGTAGCGCATCCTTCCCATGTTTATAACAGTGCCACAGCTCACGGCTGTAATGTATTGTCAGATACCAGCAATATAGATAAAAATACCAAGAAAAAATGCAGTGGACGCCACCCACAAAATC
Source organism: Aquarana catesbeiana (assembly GCF_042186555.1). Lineage (NCBI taxonomy): Eukaryota > Metazoa > Chordata > Amphibia > Anura > Ranidae > Aquarana > Aquarana catesbeiana. The sequence goes on along the minus strand of NC_133332.1, from coordinate 78,696,957 downwards.
TATACCAGGCCCTTCAGGTCTGGTATGGATATTAAGGGAAACCCTGCACCCACGTTTAAAAAAAAATGGCGTGGGGGTCCCCAGGCACTATATACTCAGAACAGCAGTATATATACTATACAGCCTGCCCTATATACTCTGCAGAAAATTGGGCCTTAGGTCTTGGTCATACCAGAACACTGTTACTATTGTTGGGTGCAGGAACGGGCCCTGCTGTGAAATATATCAAAAATTGTAATTACATGCCCCTGTTAAACAGGGGCAGAAAAATTGGGCCTTGGGTGGTGGTGCCACAACACTGTAAGCCCCCACAGTTACTCTTCTTGGGGGCAGGAACAGGTCCTGCTGTGAAATATTATATCAAAAATTGTAATTACTGTTAAACAGGGACAGAAAAATTGGGCCTTGGGCGGTGGTAGTGGTGCCACAACACTGTAAGCCCTCACAGTTACTCTTGTTGGGCGCAGGAACGGGCTCTGCTGTGAAATATTATATGAAAAGTTGTAATTACATGCCCCTGTTAAACAGGGGCAGAAAAATTGGGCCTTGGGCAGTAGTGGTGGTGCCACAACACTGTAACCCCTCACAGATACTCTTGTTGGGTGCAGGAATGGGCCCTGCTGTGAAATATTATATCAAAAATTGTAATAACATGCCCCTGTTAAACAGGGGCAGAAAAATTGGGCCTTGGGTGGTGGTGGTGGTGCCCCAAACCAAAAATATTGTTGGAAGCTAGCATCAGAGATCCCAGATGAGGAGCAAGGAGAAGTCAGCCTTTTTCTTTGATGTGGGTCTTTGCAGTGCTGTTGCCAACAGACTGCATGGCAGGTTGTCATGTGTCTGGTCATGCATGAGGTGTCCAAGCAGCTGCTGTTCTGGCCATGCTTGATCCGCTTCAGACACAGGTTGCAAACAGCAATGGTGCGATCTGCTGCACACGTGTCGAAAAAGGCCCACATCAAGGAACTTTTAAAATGCAGTGGGGAGTCAGCAGCGCCCTGCACCTGCCGAGCTCTGCGGTGTGATGCAATAGGGTGGCTGCCCTTAAGCTGCCCCCTAGAAGACATCCTGCCTCGTTGGAGTTGTGCCTCCTCCTACTCCTCTCTTCTCCCAGGCACCCATGTACAGTCAGTGACCTCATCATCCCCTCCCTCCTCATCACTGGAGCAAACTTGGCAGCATGCTGCAGCTGGGGGAACATGTTTGCCAGTTTCTTGTCCTTCTTGGGCACCCCCTCTCTCTAGGCTCACGTTACTCCCTTCCTCAACCTGGGAACCAACATTGGAGCCTTCAAATCACTGCGTATCCTCCAGCAGCATGTACCCGACACTGTGGTAGAATAATTCTGGGGAATCCTCTGTGCATGATGGTGGGACTATGGAAGGAGTGACTGTGGACAAGGAGCTGGTGAAATAGGCCGCATTGGCAGCTGCGTTGGAAAGCAAACTACTTTGAGCCTGGGTGACAGAGGATGAAGAGGATGAGGACGGCTTTGTTATCCACTCCACCAACTCTTCTGCATGTTCTGGCTCAATAACACAGCCAGCAGCAGAAAAAAAGAACAAGGGTGCCCCACGGCCACCTGCAGAGGATGCAAAATGTCCACGACCAGCACTGTTGACTGTAGACACAGAGACTGCTTGCCCTCTGTTAGTGGCCTGTGAGCGTCTGTCTCTCCTTGGTGGCCTTCCGGACATGATGTATTTTTTGTACTGTACACACTGTTCACAAACTGCAAACTGTACACACTGTAGTAGATACTGTGTACACCGCCTGAAGTGTATTAGAAACAGTACACCACAGAATGCACTGTAGATAAAGGCTACACTGGATGCAGAATGTATATATATATATATATATATATATATATATATATTAACCACTTGCTTACTGGGCACTTAAACCCCCCTCCTGCCCAGACCAATTTTCAGCTTTCAGCACTGACGCACTTTGAATGACAATTGCTCGGTCATACAACACTGTACCCAAAAGAAATTTTTATCATTTTTTTTCCCACAAATAGAGCTTTCTTTTGGTGGTATTTAATCACAGCTGGGATTTTTATTTTTTGATAAACAAACAAAAAAAAAATGGAAAATGTTGAAAAAAAAAATCACATTTCATAGTTTGTTATAAAATTTTGCAAACAGGTAATTTTCCTGCTTCATTGATATGCGCCGATGAGGTAGCACTGGTGGGCACTGATAGGCTGTACTGGTGGGCACTGATAGGCTGCACTGATGGGCACTGATAGGCACAGTTAAGGCGGCACTGATGGGCACAGATAAGGCCGTACTGATGGGCACAGATAAGGCGGCACTGATGGCCACTGATAAGATGGCAATGATGGGCACTGATGGGTGGCACTGATGGGCACTGATAAGTACCACTGATAGATGGCACTGATGGGCACTGATAGGTGGCACTGATGGGTGGCACTGATGGGCACTGGTAGGTGACACTGATGGGCACTGATAGGTGGCACTGATGTGCAGCATTGTTGTTGAGGCACTGATTGTGGGCACTGATGGGTGGCACTGTGGGCACTGATGGGTGGCGCTGGTGGGCACTGGTGGGCGGCAATATTGCCTACTGCTAGGTGGCACTGGCAGGGGGCATGGGTGGGCACTGAGGAGCTGGCGGCAGCTCGCCATGATCGTGACTGATGTCCCTCTCACAGCCGCCGGTGATCGGCTTTTTTTTTCTCCTCAAGCTGTCGGGATCGACCCCCTACTCCAATCTGTGATCCAGCGAGTCTTTGAGATCACAGAGCGCGCCGCTCGGGCACGGGAGGATGTCAATAGATATATATGTATATATATATATATATATATATATATATATATATATATATATATATATATATACACGAGACTGTATATATATATATATATATATATATATATATATATTAATACACTGCCTGCATTGACTGAATATTGAGTAAACACTGAATATATAGTCTATGCTAAATGCAGAGTATGTGTATATATATATATATATATATATATATATATATATATATATATTAGACTGGCTATATATACTATCTATCTAGATAGCCTTTTTATAGTTTGGGGCGTGGACTTAGTCCCCCTGAGCCATGATTGGCCAAAGGCACCCTGCCTTTGGCCAATTATGGCTCTCTTAGCAGAGCATGCTGTGATTGGCCAAAGTATGCAGGTCAGGTGCATGATTTGGCCAATCATCATACAGCAATGCACTGCGATATCACAGTGCATTTTGGGGCGTTCCACAGCACTCAAATTCACCGTGAACGCCCCATAATATTCGCTGTGCGACCCACTGTTTGACCCGAACATCGAGCTCATCCCTACTACTCTGTATTTTCTATACTATCATGGGGACGTTGGTGCTGTAATATAGTATTTTATTGATTTTGGAGTTGAGCACTTAACCACATGTATGTGTGTGTATATGTGTGTATTTATGTATGCAATTATACAGTATGTATGTTGTCCATAATTTTCTATGATTGTAAGACTAATGTTTTGGTCACATTTACATTATATTGTGTTTTGTTGTAGCCCTGATGAAGAGGGACCCCAGAAATGGTTGTCTGCTTTTTAGTACAAACTCATAAATGAATTTGGACTTATTTTTGGGTCTGGCACTTCTTCAATTTGTGCATCGAATTTCCTGACTACCTATTACATTTTGGAGATCCTAGAGCACCAGGACAGTGGAAACACCCACAAAATTGTCACATTTTAGAAAGCAAACACCCCAACGTATTATCTAAAAGGCATAGTAAGTCTTTTGGAACTGTCATTTTTTTACACAAATTTCTAAAATGTGGAAAGAAAACGAAAATGTGTTTTTTAAGGCCGGGTTCACACTGTAACCCGCTGCGGATCGCACAGGATTGCAGTGCATCCCTGTTTCCCGTTTCAGGGATGAATCAGGGCCGTTTCTATGGCTGAATTCGGCTCTGAAACGGAGCCAAAAACGCACAGCCGCAATGGAGATATGTGAACCGGCTCCATAGGGAGCCAGTCAGATTCTCCTGCTATGCGAATTGGATGCGGGGAAATCTGCATCTAATTCGCATAGGTGTGAACCCAGCCTCTCACAAAGTTGTCAATAAGATATTTCTAAAACACAGCATTGACAGAATTACACCTCAAAACACATTCTACTACTCTTTCCAAGTATGGCAATACCACTTGTGTAAGACCTTTTCAGTGTTTCAACTGATTATGTACCTGACTTTGAAACCTGTGAATCACAAAAATCAACCAACACTGTATAGACAACAATTTACTGTAATGGTTGCCTCTGTATCAGTGGTAAGGGAATATAGCTTAGTGTAACTTCACCTACAGCAGTCCTTGTTCCAAAAAGCCAATTAGGCCTAACCTATTACATATGTGGTTGCCCCCTTAGCACAATGCATTGATCACTAGCCAGGAAGTACATGAGGCTGAACAAAGGGTGGACAAAAGAGTTCCTGTGGTTCCAGATGTGCATTTGTCCACAGAGGATAGGTGGGACTGGTGTCTCGCAGGAATGTAGACAGTGAGACATGCATAAGGGTCATTACTGGTGGCAGGCAGAGATGTTGTCAGCAAATAGGCACAAGTATCACAGTCATGAGTCAAGTTCGGAGGCCAGTAGAGGAGGCTATAACGGAGGCTATAGCAGTAGAGAGGCTCCCATCGACCAGCTGGATAAGTGCAGCATCAGGTCACCCTGGCAGATGACATGGGTTCATCCAAGGTACAGAGTCTAAGCACTAACCTATGTTCACCGGAACTTCTGATTGTGGAGATGAGTTTTGCTGCTTGTTAGTACTAGGTCACGGTCCACAGGATCGCCCCACCAGGAGGTCAGAAAGCCGAGGTTCAGCAGCAGATATTGCAGGTAGGGATCAAGCAGAAGTGTAGTCAATAAATGAGCCAATGGTTGGTAACACGTGGTCACAGGTTGGAATTAAGCAGAAGCGTAGTCGAGGAGCAAGGCAAACTTTGATAAGGAGTGGTAATGGAGATAAGAACGACAGCAGGACTGACAAGAGTGAGATATTGGCTAGAGAGGGCACAATAATCTGGCAAGCAGGAAGTTCAAAGGCATGGCTTAAATGGGAATTTCATGAGAGGAGCAAGGAGTTCAAAGTTCAGCAGAAACAAGTCACAAGGCAGGTTTGTTCAATGGAGCAGAAACATGGTTGATAAACAGGCCAAGGTCAGTTCAGGCAGAAGGCAGAGATATGGTTGATCTGCAGTTAAAGGATCAGTTAAGACAGCAGTCAGAAATGTGGTCAATTAACAGGCCAGAGTCAATTTAGGAAGCAGGCGGAGGCATGATCAGTATGCATTATAGTATTTTGTGAGTACTATATTTAGGTTTAGGCCTAGAAAGATTTTAAATTCTTCAACTTTGACAGGCTTCCACCCAAATGGACGGGTATAAACGGGACTGGGATTACTGATGATGTACTGCTGGAAATATAGATTATATTGGTCCACGACTGCACTTACAGACTGCTCTGCTGGCCCCCTGATGAGTGCATGTACACTAACCCCTAATGCCTAGCACACATGATGAGAAAATTGGATGAAAAAACCCCCACTTTCGGAGCAATCATCCCATTAATCTAATCAGTAGACAGCTTTTGAGAGCTGATCACAAAAGTTTTTACGAAATTATCTGAAGAGGCAAGCACGAAAAGCGTCAAGGTGAGGCAAGTGTGGCCTGGGATGCTTCCGCCAATGCTACCAGGGCTGGGGCTGGCCTAACAGAGTTGAAGATAGAGGACAGCAACCATCATGACTGGTTACAGGAGGGGACTGTGGTGCCAGAGGAGGCTCTGGGGAGTTTGGATCCTGTGGTGTCCAGTCTCGTACTTGCTGGAGAAATGAGTGAAGTGTCGCATGGTGCTGCCGCAGAGTGTTCTAGTATATCCCCTCTTTCAGAGGTCAGAGACTCTCTGCGCAGTCCCCACATCCTGTGAATGGGGCTCTTGTCGTGATGGCAAATCCTCATTTCTATGTCTGATCATGTTGTTATTTTTGTTGTTTGCACTGTTTATTTTTTACATTGTCTGCTATTTTTTATGTCAGTGACTTGCATTTAATGCCCAGCTTGCTATTTTGTGGCAAGTGACGCAATGTAAAATATTGTTATACTGATTTATTTTTGACATTTGTGTGCTAAATGTCTTGTGTTTCAATGTCCTATATTGTGGTATTTGGACTGTTTTATGTTGTACACAAGGATATCTTGTGGCTGATAGCCATGGTATGAAGGCATGCCATATTTAAGGGGGGGGGGGAGGGAGAGGAGACACATAGAGGTCCCCTTAAGGGTTGCTCCTCCTACTGGTGGAGTGTAATGTGGGTGTCCCTATATAAGAAACCTGGTCTTAGGGTCTTTTCTTTAGCTGGGAGCCAGAGGGAGGAAAGTAACTGACAAAGGTGGTCATGCTCTTCCCTTTCAGGAAAAGTATGGAGAATGGCTCTCCTTACTAAGCCTACAGAGGGAGAATTTAGAAAAGAACTTGAGTTGGGGACAAAAACTTGAAGAGAGGGAGGGTGTTTCCACTGTTTTGGTGCTCCAGGGCCTCCAAAATGTGATAGATAGTCAGAAAATAAGATGCTTAATTTATGCCCCTTGAAAGTCTTAAAGTGTTCCTTGAATTGTGGACCCCTCTGTGTGTCTAGGCTGCAAAAATTTCTCACATACAGTATGTGGTATCCCCATACTCAGAAGGAGTAGCAGAATGCAATTTGGGGTTGTAAATCTAAGTATGCCCATAGTGTATGTTAGAAATATCTTATTGATTGACAAAAAAAAATCTTAGTTAATCTTCCAAAAACACGGTAATAAATTATTTCTTCAAAAGACTCACTGTGTGATCATTTTGTGGGTGTTTATTACTGTCCTGGTGCTCAATAGCCTCCAAAATGGGATAGGTAATCAAGAAATTAGTTATGTAATTTATGCCCCTTTCAAGTTTGAAAGTGCTCCTAGGACTCTGGGCACCTCTATTCAGCTAGGTTCCTAAAAGTCTCTCACATGTTGTATCCCCATACTCAGTAGAAGTAGCAGAATGTGTTTTTTGGTGTAATTCTAAATATGACCATGCTGTGTGGTAGAAGTAATTAATAATTTACAACTTTATTAAAAAAAGACATTTTTATTTTCTTTCTGCATTTTCCAAAAACTTGTGGCAGAAAAGTGAAATCTTTTAAGAAAGAATGTAGCAAAATATATTAAGAAATTAATTATTATTCTTAATTATTATTGAGAAAGTTTAATTATTAATTATTTGCAAAGTTTTATAACAGAAGCTAAGAAATCTGTTTATATCTGTTTAAATCTGACCGCCCATAGAGGAGAACGGGCTGTGCCTGTGTCCACTCTGCATAAGTGTACAGATCCCCCTGCTGAGCAAGTGGACTCCCTGCGGAATCCGCTCCATGTGAAAGAGGCCTAAAGGCAAAAGGACAAAGCTGGACCATGATTCAATGTAACATCACTATTTCTTATTTTATTATAGTCTCAAACCCAGTTGGGCCCATAAAAAGATCTAAACCAAATACATACAGTATATCCCCTAGAATGCATCCCTCATTCCCTTATACTCTGTATATATACAATTATAAATTATATGAATATAAAATTAACAACATTTTTCATATTGCATTGAACCGTGGTGTGGCATTTTCCTTGTTCGGATTCCTTTGCCTTTAGTGTTCCATCTGCTGCAATCTCTGACAGCATTTAGTAGAATTACACATACATATTATGTTCATCCATTTTGATGTTATCAAGGACCACAGTGGAGGCCCGCTGTATTTACAGTAGTGAGTTTAATCCTTACACTTAGTTTTTTGGCATTATGGCACATTGGTAATTCATAATTCTGTTTGGTCATTGGTACACTGAGTCTAATATAGAATTCATCCATTATCCTAAAATAAATTATTCTATTATCTATTTGTCTATCAATCTATCTGCTCTATCTGTTAAATCAATAATGATTACATTTTATAGAGAAAAAGTAAATAAGGATATGCATACCTACATTTTGAAATGTGGGTATGCAATAGTAATTATATATATATATAGAATGCCTTCAGAAGCTTTCATATTCCCTCTGAAATATCATGATAATAATACTCTGATGTTTTTTGATACACCACAGTGCAGTAGCTTCAAGTCATTGTCTATGAGCACCTTTAGTGAGAATTTTTTTTCAACCCGTCCCACTTCACTCATAACGAAAAGCTTTTTAAACATTTACAAATGTTGCATGCTTCCTTTTGTTCTGCCCTTTGATTCTCATGAGAGCTGCCTTGACATCTTTATTTTTCAAACTATAAATCAGAGGATTAAGCATTGGCACAGCAGCCGTGTTAAACAGAGAAAAAACCTTTGTGGCATCCAAGTTTCTACCTAGGTTTGGTGACAGATATTGACTGAATAGCATAGTGTACAGCAGTATTACCACTGTGAGGTGGGAGGAACATGTGTAGAAGGCCTTAAGTCGGCCAGAACTAGAGCGGATCTTCAATATGGAAGCTATTATAAAAACATAAGAAGCAAATGTGAGGAGAAATGGAATAAACATCATAGGACCCAAGACTTCTATGAAGAATAGGGTTTCCACAAGTCTAGTGTCATTGCAAGTAATCTTGGTCATAGGGACAATATCACAAAAGAAGTGGTTGATTTCATTAGTTGTGTAGCAAGAAAAGCTGTATACTACACTGACTGGCGGAAGGACTTCCATAAACGCAAACAGCCAACAGAAAGCAGCCAACAAAACACACGTTCTTGGATTCATAATAATGTGATAATGCAAAGGTTTACAGATGGCCACATATCGATCATAACTCATGGCTGTCAGTATAACCAGCTCAAGAATCTGTAATGAACCAAACATATAGGTCTCTGCCATGCAGGTAAAAAAGGATACCATCTTGTTACCAGTGATAAAATGGGTGAAGATCCTGTGCTGAGACACTGTAGTACAAGAGATGTCTACTAGAGACAAGTTTCCAAGGAAGAAATACATGGGTGTATGAAGCTGGGGGTCTCGGCAAGCAACAAGAATGGTTAAGTTACCACATAGAGTGATCAGATAAATGATGAGGACCACAGAGAAGATGAGAATCTGAAGGTGTGGGTCATCTGATATACCTTTAATGATGAAATAGTCTATAAATGTGTGATTTACATACATTTTTCAGACAAAAGTTTGAAACCTGAAAAAACAAAAAAACAATCAAAACATGATACCTGTACAGGGTTGGTGTAATTTTAAAGCTGAATGCCAGGGAAACAGCTAAATACACAAACAAAAGACAAGATTAGAAAGTTGTCACACCTGGCAAAAGATTTGTATTTCTGTTCATCCAGTCCTGAGATTTACCTATAACCTCAACACACCACAGCAGTTGCAGTTTAGTAATACTCAACCTATCCTTTGATTTGACAGTGAAAGAAGAAGCAACAGACTGGTGAATTTATTACTCTGTCCCTCTTCTCCTTATTCCTAACAGCATGTTCCTTGTTACTGCAACACAACTGATTGGCTCCTTGTCCTACTTTTCTCTCTCCCAGTCTGACATCTGCTGTAAAATGGATTTCAGGTCAAATTCTGTAACTTATATACTGCTTGCAATCAAAAGAAAACACATTTGATGATGCATTAATGAATATAGAGCATATAATGTTTTTTTTTTTTTTTAAATATCTACTTGGAGTTCCACTTTAATCACTTCAATACAGGGCCTTTTCACCCCCTTCCTGCCTAGGCCAATTCTCAGTTTTCAGTGCTATAACAGTTTGAATGACAATTGCGCGCTCATGCAACACTGTACCCATATGATTATATTTTTTCCCCACAAATAGAGCTTTCTTTTGGTGGTATTTGTAAGATGTTTTGTGCTATAAACAAAAGAAGAGCGGCAGGTTTGAAAAAAAACACAATATTTTTTACTTTTTGCTATAATAAATATCCCATTTAAAAAAAAAAAAAAACTTTCTCAGTTTAGGCCGATATGTATTCTTCTACATATTTTTGGTAAAAAATTGCAATAAGCATATATTGATTGGTTTGCGCAAAAGTTATAGCGCCTACAAAATAGGAGATAGAGTTATGGCATTTTTATTATTATTTTTTTTTTTTTACTATTAATGGCAGCGATCTGCGATTTTTATCGTGACTTTGCAGCGGACATATCGGACACTTTTGACACTATTTTGGGACCATTCACATTTACACAGCGATCAGTGCTATAAAAATGCACTGATTACTGTATAAATGAAACATGAATATCCAAACATGGCTACTACCAGAGACGGTGTGCCACATCCCAAGTAAATATGGAAATGGAGGAGCCCCCTAGGGGTGGGTTTTTAAAGGCAATGCCATAGCACAGATATAGTAAAAAAGTGTATAATTTGTATTATATAAAGACAAAAAAGTACATAGTAATTAAAAAATAGACAAGTACAAATGGATGCATTATGATGTACAAATGTTTGGCAGAATAGACATGATACAGAAATCCTAAACCCACAGCGTTTCAGAGATGAACCGTAGTCTCCTTCATCAGGGTTTTTCAAGGAAGTATATAGTATCATAATGACAAAACAGTACATAGACGCCTCCAAATAAACTTTAAAAAAATTGAAGAACAGACTGAGGCGAGAGGTCCCCCAAGGGCCACGTCCACTGGGCAACGGTCAGTATGAAGTGGAGTAGAAAAAACTGACATAGAGGAAGGGGAAGAAAACGGTAAAACCCCTTCCTTACATCCAACAGCCCCGCCGGAGTCCGATTAACAGACCGGCGGTAAGCTGACACATACACTGGGGCCCAAAAATGAGAAGGATCTAAATTTGTAAGTTAGAGAGTATACAGACCGATGAAAAGGGGGGAAGGCTGTAGGGAGGTCTGTGAAGTCTTATGCTGCAGGTAGATACAGCACAGCAGGACTATCAGTCACAGAGAGAGCTCCCAAACAGTCTCATGTCCCTGGCCCGTCATGAGACTGTTTGGGAGCTCTCTCTGTGACTGGGATTTTTAGCGAAGTCAGAATTGGCCTGGGTGGCAAGTGGTTAATTACCATAAGTAATATACAAATAATTATTATATATTGTTTTTAAGGTAATTTACTATATTTTAAAAATCTGTACTCAAGCAGGTGGCCTAATGGACAAATTACTGATGTTTGAACTTATAACTTCAAGCCAGTAATTTCACAGTAAATAGCTAAATAATAAATTATTATGTTATAACATATAGCATAATAATATATGATTTAGCTTGATTAAAACAGTACCTTTTTAGCAGGCAGCATATTTTCATTCTTCCTCTTAACTGAGTGAGAAAAACATGTGATTATGGGTAAATCTTATACCCATAAACCCATGCTTTTTCCTTGTAGTTAAGAGGGCTGGGCTGGAAGGCAGCATATGTCTTTTAGACACATGCCTCTTATATGACACTGCAGTAAGAGGACAGCCTCCACTGCAGCATTTTTATTGGACAGCTTGTTCCAATAGTGCTTTACCATTGGTCCAAGGCTCCAAGCTGTCCATTGAGCTCAGTGCTTCTGACAAGAAGTGAGAGGCACCGTGAGCTCATCCTCTCAGTCTGCTGCAAACAGAGTGTGCCAGCTTGTATTTAAACTGGCCGCTTTGTATGTAGCTTCTGACAGGCTGCACAAGAAGCCACACATGGAAGGAGCCACCTATAGTAACAAGCTCCAAAAGGTGAACTTAGCCTTTAACCTCTGTAAACCTTTACATCTATATAGGGGTCCAAAAGAGCTGTAAGGTCCATCAGAAAAGGAGAGGGGGCCATCTTGTCTGACCAAATGGGCCTATATGGAGGTACCAGTCTCTAATAAGGATGCTTCCCAGACCTAAAGACTCTAGTGTGGGATTTAGCCTATCAGTAATTTTACAGGAAGGGATGCTAATGGTGGAACTGGACACTTGCTGGTTATTAAGGGACTAAGGCCCCTTAGTCACTTGCTGGTTATTAAGGGACTAAGGTACCAACCTACAGTTCACTGTTCTGAACTGTCGGTTGATTTCACAAAACCTGCACATAAACCCCATGGCGATGGCATCTGCATTATTGTTTATAAAGTGATTGGCAGGAACACCAAGGATTTCACACAAAGAAGAAAGCAAAACAAAGAGAACGGGATACCTTTTCATACAAGTACATGGTACAGCAGACACATATCAGGAATATGAAATGTTGGGTTTACATTTTTTTTCTTTTTATATCACCATGCTTGCAGTTTTAAATTTATGAAAAATCCTGCTTGCTACACTTTACTTGCAGGTTGCAGTAAGCACATTTTCTTTAACATCAAATAATGACTTGATAACTCACATTCTATGCACTTTATTTGCTTTTTACCATATGCAGCTTCATACAGAAAATAGAAAGTACTGTATCCCACTTTCTGGAAAATGCCTACAGAAAACACAAACAAAGAAAAAACAATGCTTTAAAACACACTAAAAACCATATACATGTACCTACATTTGCTTTCAAATTCAAACATAGAAAGCATGCATTTTTATACCCCATTCTATAAAAAACATACAGCCAGTGTACTGAAAATGACCCACAAATTTGTTTGGATATCATGCTCCCCTACGGATTTTGCTTTCTGGTCCTGAGACATTTTGTTACACCTCTGCACATTCGTGCAGCTCTGCAATCACTTGCGATATGGTCAGCATGTGCTGCATTGGCTGCTTTAAACATGGATAGCTACTTACCAATGCCAGCTTTTTTTGGATGCGCTAAAAGAAAACAAAACATTTTAGCCAACAAAGTTTTGGGCATAGAGTTATGAGAACATTTTTATGTATTTTGAGGACAAACTAGGCATTGGACAAAATGCAATTCAAAAGTCTTTTCCATCTGTAAAACTTTTAGAGACTTTCTTAAGTGAAAATCAGTGTGTACCTATAACTTAGTTTCAAATATATAAATAAAACAACAAATACATAACTACATGTATACATACATACATATATACATACTGTGTAAGATGATGTTATAGTAGAACTGCTGATTTGTATCTTAATTGGGGCCTTTCCTTTATGAAAAAATGTGTTGTTAAGTGAAATTGCTTTTCCAATGAGTCCTTTTACAAATGAGATAACAGGGATCACTTCTGAGCAGGTATGGTACATGAAATTCTCCTGTAAGATACAGCTCCTAGTATATGTGTGAGTATATATAGCCTGAAGTAACAATCCTTGCTGTTTTTTGGTCTCTTGAGAGCAATTTGATTTGTAATTAGGACTTGTTGCATTCTAAACAAAAGGTAGAATTTATCCTTTGAGAGACAATTTCATTGGCATCAGAAACAAAATGTAAAATCAATTAGTGGACCACTATAATGCACAATTTCTGTAAAAATATCTACTTTTATACGGCTTCCACAGAAATTCTGATATATATTTATAGAAAACAATAATGAAAAAGAAAAATATCTGACTCTTATGCTGCCAACTATATAACAAATAAATTCTATTACATAGAAAGTATAAAGACACACAAAAACAAGGTAAAAACAAAGGTATAACTACTAAAACCCAAGATACAAAAAATAGGCGCTGCACAAACTGTTGGCGTTATATAAATCCTGAATAATAATAATAACAATTATCTTCAAAACATAAATAAATACATTCAACAATCTAAATCAAAAAAAACTTGTATCAAATATACTGTATAAATAAAGACTTAATCATCGCATAACAATAGTGGTGGTACTCAGAATAGCAGCAGGTCCTTACTCTGTCAGTAAAATGGTCTCCAATCACTAGGACACCTGTAGAATAGCAAACAAACAATATGTTAAATCATCCACTTCTTCCATGGAAATATTAGAGTGGCATGTCATCCAAATTAAATTCCAAGAGGGCTCAGTAAAAGCTTTCTATATTGCTGAGGATGTAGCACATCAAAAGGTTGAAACCAACACACTTCTCAACACAATCAGTCAATCATCCCATATGTCATTAAATTTGTGATAGGAATCCTCTAAGAATAAAGTACTTCTTCCATAGAGAAAATATGGCCTACCTTAGTAATTCAATCTATTATAATTGGAATGTCCTGTGTGTGCCAGTATCTTGGAATAAGCCCTTTAGCTGCATGCAGTAATGAGGAATAAGTGACTTTTTTTATACAGTGCTATGAAGGTAGCTGTATTATGGAATAAGAGTGTCCATGGATGCAGCTGTAGACATATGCCACTTATAGCCTGGATGTTATTGGTAATTTCCTTCTAAAACAGTTGAATTTGGGGGTGTCCCACCATCACCTAATGTGAGCAAATGTTCCCTGAGAATTGCATCCCCATCAATGTAGAGGTGAAATATCCGATTGGAAAGCATGAGCCCTTGATGGGGTTATATACCACCTTGCCAAAACTTTGAAGTTCAAAGCAGCAATTTTAGAGGATGTGGAATAAGTATATGATAATTAAAAAATGTTTACTCTTTATTATATATGGCAATTTGTATTGCACTTTTGTTCCCATTTACCTAAGTATTACAGTATTTTACTTTCAGCCAGGTAAGTACAGTATATTACACATTTTGGAGATGCAGTGGGTTGGGATGACGTGAGAGTTAAGCAGTGTCTCTAAATGAAGTAGATCTGTCTGCAATAGTTGAGATAGGGATGTTGAAAAATTATGTAACTGACAATATTTCCAAGTGCCCAGGGGGAATGATCCCCATTTGTGTTGTTGCTCTTAAAGTGAACAACAGAATGACTATTTAAAACATCTTGCAATTTCAATGTTTTATCTTTGGTCCAGTGCAAAAAAGAGGGACCATCTTTACCTTGGAAAAAGTAGTTAATGCCAGTGAGAGGCAATAAGAGTGAGTTATAAGGCCAGCAAAATTGTCTGTGCACCAAGTCCTAAGTTTTGAGTGCGTTTAAAGTAAAAGCAGGCACATTCCTTAGAGAGTGTTCAAAAACATTGTAGAATCCAGATCATTTTGTCTTAAAAAGCATTCCCCTGTAACATATCCAACATTATTCAACTTTTAAGTGAGGCACCATGAATTCAGTCAATAATGTATAAAATAATAACTGCTTGGCAATAACTTTTGAAATCGGGCAAAACTAGGCCACCCTTTGTTTTAGATTTAGTTAGTGAAGCATAAGGTATTCTGAGACATTTAAGTTGCCACACAAACTTTAAGATGAGGGATCTTAGTAATTTACAGAAGACCTGGGGTAAGTGAATCAGGAGCAATAGGATTTTTTACAATATTTTAGGTTACATTTTTTTTTTTTTTTTTTTTTTTTAACATTCATCTTCCTACCCAAGAGAGAGACTTGGCTGGAAGACAATTTAGGTACTGTAATTTTTAATAGACTTGAATAGTGACAAATACTTAAAATTTAAGAGTTAAGGGTGGTTGTTAATTGTGTTAATTTTATCTCTAAATATTTGAGTTCCTTAGTTTGCCATTTAAAAAAAAATTAAGATTGTAGTGTTTGTTGGTCTTTGGAGGGAACTGTAATATTTAAGATCTCATATTTTGATAAACTGATCTTTAGATTGGATAATTCCCCATAGTATTTTAGTTCTTTAGAGCACCTCCCCGGTGTCATGTGACTCGTTAGTGTTACAAGATCTCAGGTGTGAATAGGGAGCAGGTGTGTTCAATTTGGTGTTATCGCTCTCACTCTCTCATACTAGTTACTGGAAGTTCAACATGGCACCTCATGGCAAAGAACTCTCTGAATTGTTGCGCTACATAAAGATGGCCTTGGCTATAAGAAGATTGCCAAGACCCTGAAACTGAGCTGCAGCACAGTGGACAAGACCATACAGCGGTTTAACAGGACAGTTTCCACTTAGAACAGGCCTCGCCATGGTCCACCAAAGTTGAGTGCACATGCTCAGCGTCATATCCAGAGGTTATCTTTAGGAAATAGACGTATGAGTGCTGCCAGCATTGTTGCAGAGGTGGAAGGGGTGGGGGGGTCAGCCTGTCAGTGCTCAGACCATATACGCCGCACACTGCATCAAATTGGTCTGCATGGCTGTCGTCCTAGAAGGAAGTCTCTTCTAAAGATGATGCACAAGAAAGCCCACAGTTTGCTGAAGACAAGCAGACTAAGGTCATGGAAAACTGGAACTATGTCCTGTGGTCTGATGATACCAAGATAAACTTATTTGGTTCAGATGGTGTCAAGCGTGCGTGGCAGCAACCAGGTGAGGAGTACAAAGACAAGTGTGTTTTGCCTACAGGCAAGCATGGTGGTGGGAGTGTCATGGTCTGGGGCTGCATGGGTGCTGCCGGAACTGAGGAGCTACAGTTCATTGAGGGAACCATTAATGCCAACATGTTCTGTGACATACTGAAGCAGAGCATGATCCCCTCCCTTCGGAGACTGGGCCGCATGGCAGTAGCTAAAAGAGCTGAGGGTGAAGGTGATGGACTGGCCAAGCATGTCTCCAGACCAAAGCCTTATTAAGCATCTGTGGGGCATCCTCAAACGGAAGGTGGAGGAGCGCAAGGTCTCTAACCTCCACCAGCTCCGTGATATCGTCATGGAGGCATGAAAGAGGACTCCAGTGGCAACCTGTGAAGCTCTGGTGAACTCCATGCCCAAGAGAGTTAAGGCAGTGCTAGAAAATAATGGGCCACACAAAATATTGACACTTTGGGCCAAATTTGGACATTTTCACTTAGGGGTGTACTCACTTTTGTTGCCAGACATTAATGGATGTGTGTTGAGTTATTTTGAGGGGACAGCAAATGTACACTGTTATACAAGCTGCACACTCACTACTTTACATTGTAGCAAAGTGTCATTTCTTCAGTGTTGTCACATGAAAAGATATAATAAAATATTTACAAAAATGTGAGGGGTGTACTCACTTTTGTGAGATACTGTATGTCAGTTTTGCAGTTTATGTACAGATTTACAGGCAGACTAAGGGGACCCCCCAGGTACTATATTTAACCACTTGCCACCTGCCATATAGCCGAATGACAGTGGCAAAGTGGTTGTGATACCCTGACCGGACGTCATATGATGTGATCAGGATAACACAGCTGGTGCACGCCTGCGGGGGCATGCAGCGCGGCGATCGGAGGTGCTGTGTGTCAGTCTGACACACTGCAACTCTGATTGTGGTATGGAGCCTTTGACAGAGGCTTCTTACCACATGATCAGCTGTGACCAATCACAGCTGATCATTGCATGAACCAGGAAGTGCCAGTAAACGTCTTTCCTCGGTTCACACTGACAGGGAGAGCTGATCAGTGGCTCTCCCTGTCAAAGGAGGGGGGGTCTGTGCTGGGAAATCAGCACATTGATTATCAGCACAACCCCCATTAAAAGGTGCCCATCAGCTGCCAATCAGTGCCCAACACCTGCTAGCCTGTCACCATAATAAACGCCTGTCAGTGCCCACAACAGTACACTGTTATTGGCACTGTTGTGGGCAATGACCGGCAGAACATGCGAAGAGGCAAAAAAATTTCTTCGAACACGCGAACACCGTTAAAGTCTATGGGACTCGAACATGAATAATCAAAAGTGCTAATTTTAAAGGCTTATATGCAAGTTATTGTCATAAAAAGTGTTTAGGGACCTGGGTCCTGCCCCAGGGGACATGGATCAATGCAAAAAAAGTTTTAAAAACGGCCGTTTTTTCGGGAGCAGTGATTTTAATGATGCCTAAAGTGAAACAATAAAAGTGTAATATTCCTTTAAATTTCTTACCTGGGGGGTGTCTATAGTATGCCTGTAAAGGGGCGCATGTTTCCCATGTTTAGAACATTCTGAGAGCAAAATGACATTTCAAAGGAAAAAAAGTCATTTAAAACTACTCGCAGCTATTAATGAACTGTCGGTCCGGGAATACACATTAAAGTTCATTGATAAAAACGGCATGGGATTTCCCCACAGGGGAAACCCAAACCAAAATTTAAAAAAAAATGGCGTGGGGGTCCCCCTAAATTCCATACCAGGCCCTTCAGGTCTGGTATGGATATTAAGGGGAACCCCGCGCCAAAATTTTTTAAAAAATGGCGTGGGGGTCCCCCTCCAAATCCATACCAGATCCTTCAGGTCTGGTATGAATTTTAAGGGGAACCCCGTGCCAAAATTACAAAAAAATGGCATGGGGTCCCCCCAAAAATCCATACCAGACCCTTATCCAAACACGCAACCTGGCAGGCTGCAGGAAAGAGGGGGGGCGAGAGAGCTCCCCCCTACTGAACCGTACCAGGCCATATACCCGCAACATTGGGAGGGTGCTTTGGGGTAGCGGCCCCCCAAAGCACCTTGTCCCCATGTTGATGAGGACAAGGGCCTCATCCCCACAACCCTTAGCCAATAGTTGTGGGGGTCTGCGGGCGGGGGGATTATCGGAATCTGGAAGCCCCCTTTAACAAGGGGACCCCCAGATCCCGCCCCCGTGTGAAATGGTAATGGGGTACAAAAGTACCCCTACCATTTCACAAAAAAAGTGTCATAAATGTTAAAAATGACAAGAGACATTTTTTGACAATTCCTTTATTTAAAGTCTTCTTCTTTTCATCTTCTTCGGGTCTTCTTTCTTCTATCTTCCTACGGTTTCTTCCTCCATCTTTTTCTTCCTCTGGTTCTTCCTCCGATCCTCTGCTTCTTGCTCCGGTGTTCTCGTCCGGCATCTTCCTCCGCAGCGTCTTCTCCCTTCTTCATTCTCGGGCTGCTCCGCTTCTCGTCTTCTGACACTTCTTAAATAATGGAGAGCGGGGCCACCCGGTGACCTTGCCCCCCACTGATGCACAGGGACATGACGGGGACTTCCCTATGGGTTTCCCCGTGATGTCAGAGGGGGCATGGTCACCCAGTTACGTAACGGGTGACCCCGCCCCCTCTGACATCATGGGGAAACCCATAATGAAGTCCCTGTCAAGTCCCCGTGTGTCAGAAGGGGGCGGGGTTTAACATTTTTGACACTTTTTTTTTTTGTGAAATGGTAGGGGTAGTTTTGTACCCCATTACCATTTCACACAGGGGGTAAGCAAATTAAAAAAATGTAAAATTCATAGCACATACAGTACTGTAATTACAGATTACAGCACTGTATGAAATCATTTCACTTCCCTTTTGTCCCCACTACTTTTGCCCATGCCCTGCATGCAGTTTTATATTATATATACTGTTCTTTCTGCCTGGAAACTTGAGATTGTCCAAAGCAAGCAAAAAGTGTCCCTTTACGTCAAAAGTGGCTTTAGACCAGCTAGAAAACAGTGATAGTAAATTAGAACACTTGCAGAATTGAGTGATAGTGAATCGTGGGGAAATGTATTTTATTATTATTATATTATTTTTTTTTTTATTTATTTATATTTATTTATTATATTATAATTTATGATTTTGTGTTTCAAACTTCATCATACTAGACTCTTGGTGGACAGATATAAGTGTGTTATTGCTAAGAATTACAGACCTACAATATAAAACGCCAAATTTCTATGCAAAATAATTGTACCGCTTTGAGATGCAAAAATCTGAAATAATCATACTGCCAAGGAGGTTAAAGGGGGCTTCCAAATTCCGATAAGCCCCCCACCTGCAGACCCCCACAACCACCGGCCAAGAGTTGTGGGGATGAGGCCCTTGTCCTCATCAACATGGGGACAAGGTGTTTTGGGGGGCCGCTACCCCACAGCACCCTCCCAATGTTGAGGGCATGTGGTCTGATACAGTTCAGGAGGGGGGGCGCTCTCTTGTCCCCCCTCTTTTCCTGCAGCCTGCCAGGTTGCGTGCAGTTCTTTATATGTTGTTCTGGGTTCTTTTATGACCTCCTAGATGAGTCGTTGTTATGGCCGGCCATTTTTTTTTTAATTTTGGCACGGGGTTCCCCCTAAAATCCATACCAGACCTGAAGGGTCTGGCATGGATTTTGAGGGGGACCCCCATGCCATTTAAAAAAAAATTTTGGTGCGGGGTTCCCCTTAATATCCATACCAGACTTGAAGGGCCTGGCATGGAATTTAGGGGGACCCCCACGCCATTTTTTAAAAAATTTTGGTTCGGGGTTCCCCTGTGGGGAAATCCCATGCCATTTTTATCAATTAACTTGTATGTGTATTGTCGGACCAACAATTCATTAATAGCCGCGAGTAGTTTTAAATGACTTTTTTTCCTTTGAAATGTCATTTTGCTCTCAGACTGTTCTAAACACGGGAAACATGCGCCCCTTTACAGGCATACTAGAGACACCTCCCCAGGTACAAAATTTAAAGGAATATTACACTTTTTTTTGTTTCACTTTAAGCATTATTAAAATCACTGCTCCCAAAAAAACTTTTTTTTGCATTGATCCATGTCCCCTGGGGTAGGACCCAGGTCCCCAAACACTTTTTATGACAATACCATGCACATAAGCCTTTAAAATTAGCACTTTTGATTTCTCCCATAGACTTTTAAAGGGTGTTCCGCGGCTTTCGAATTTGCTGCGAACACCCCAAATTGTTCTCTGTTCGGCAAACTGGCGAACAGCCGATGTTCGAGTCGAACATGAGTTTGACACGAACTCGAAGCTCATCCCTAGTTATCACAAAAGCTTGATTGCAGTTGTTTCCGCCAAGGGTGGCACATCCAGTTATTAGGTTTAGGGGGGAATTACTTTTTCACATAGGGCCAGGCAGGTTTGGACAGCTTTTTTCCTGAATAGATTAAATCATCATTTAAACACGGTATTTTATATTTACTCGGGTTATCTTTGTGTAAAATCATTATTTTTTTGATGAACTGAATCATTTAAGTGTGACAAATATGCAAAAAATAAAAAATCAGGAAGGGGCAAAAACTTTTCACAGCACTGTAGGTGATTGTAGTGACTGTAACAGATGGTGCTGTGTAAATCACAGTAAAACAATGAGATGTTATCAGCACTATGGTATAAACATATACATTCTTTTATTAGTACAATGTCACATTAGTCAAATAAGTAAATGTTTCAAGGGCCGTGCAGGGTTCTTTTCACAAGGCAATATAGTGACAGCTCACAATACAAATGAGAATTTTTAGACAGTGGGAGTTGTTACTGATTCTTATCAGACCATAGAAATTGCAATTTTGGTCATTTTTCTTCACATGCACATGTATTTGGCAGCACGTTGGTGGGATTCCCTGTACTGTTTCCAGTGACGGGCAAGCACAGTGCCGCATGTGATTGCTAGGCAACAATGATGCCATTTCTGTATTCTCCATTTACTTCCCCAACCGCATGGTATTTTTAGTTTTTTAGTAGCCTTCACACTTGTTTCGTTGTTTAGATGGAATATTTATTTGCACTTTATATATTTAATTTTTTAAGGGGAACATTGTCATTTTTAGGGGGGGGCAGGATTATGTCACTATGACATCACTGGGGGTGGGCATTTGGTTCTGATTGTTCACTTATGTATTTATACGTTTCATTGCATTGCAAGTTGCCACTATGTCACTTTGAGTAAGGGATCCTGCATGGCCCAGAAATGTTAGCTAATTTGACTAATGTGACATTGCATTATTAAATGAGTGTATATGTTTGCAACATAGTGCTGGTGACATGCTATTGTTTTACTCTGATTTAAGGTGAGCTCATATATTGATTAACTAAGTCGATTGTAGTGCAAGCTTCTAGTTTCTAGTTTCTAGTTTTCTAGTTTTGAATAGAGGTGGGAAGGATTAGAACCCTTGCTGGGTTTTCACTTAAGGCCTGTACACACGATTGGACTTTCCGACGAGAAATGCTGGATGTGAGGTTGTTAGCGAACAATACGACAGACTTTCCGCCAACAAACGTTGGCTAGCATGTTTTCAAATTTTCCGCCAACAAATGTGTGTTGTCGGACTTTCCGATCATGTGTACACAAGTCCGTCGGACAAAAGTCCAAAGTACAAACACGCATGAACAGAAAAGGAGCGCACTCACATAGCCACATCCGTAAATTGAGGGAATGAACAAGGAAAAAAGGTGTACTATAACAGTAGACCTAGGTCGGACTTTAGAGGCATAGGAAACAATGAAGAAATAGAATAAATAGATTTATTGAAAAATACACAACATGAATAGAACAATACAGAAAAATTAAAAATCATGTATACTGATACAAATATGCAGTGAGCCCTTGTGCATCTACGCGTTTCACAGTTTCAAGGCTTCTTCAGGATACAGTCAAGGTTCTACAGACAGCAAATAAAGAGAACAGACCTTACTGTCTTGCAGAGAGATAAGTCTCAGTTATAAGTATCCAGAAACTGTTTCAGAGAGTACCATCCCACTAGAAACAGGTTATACTACACCACCGTCAGGATCTATGCACAGATAGGTCAGGCCAGCCCAATCTGCTAGTAAGAGAGGAGCAGAAAAAGCCAGACGGTTCCAGGGACAGGGGAAAAATAATGCACAAAGAGTGGACTCAGTGCCAAAGAGGGAGGGGAGCCAACTGAGGGCGTCAAAGCCCACCAAGCAATAAGGACACCCACTGGGAAAAATAGTCCAAATATGAGACTGAGAAATTGTCCACAATGTGTAGCAAAGTTTGAATATTTAGACAATGATGTATGGCCACTGGGAGCCAGCCTTGTGCTAGTCACTAGTTTTTCCTTGTACAAACACGCATGCTCAGAAGCAGAAGCATTCGGTCTTGTAAACTAGCGTTTGTAATGGAGAATGAACATTTGTGACGTGGCAAATTATGAAATCTCCAAATGCAGCGCACAATTCTCTTCTTCTTTAATGGGATAATAATGAAGCTGTATTGCTGGTGATACTGATGGAATTATTGCAAACAAATTGTTCAAAGGCTTTTTTTTCTAGTGATATCAAGAATAATATTATTATGTTTTTTTTTTTTTTTTTTTTTTTTTGTGCAAGTTACCACAACACCATTATCCCCTAGTTTTTAAGAACAAAGATACAACTATGTTGGTGTCCCTTGTCAATTTTACATTGTATTTTTTAAAATGTAACTGCCTACTCCCAAACTGTCATTTGAAGTAAAACACATAGCCAAGTATTATTCTCCACAATTTTTTTTATTGTGCATTGTGCAAAAAATACAAAAAATAAAAATTAGACATGCTATCTGCCAATAGAACTTAACCAAAAAGTGCATTCTATGCATCCAAAAATATAGAAAATATACTAAATCTAATCATTATTCAACCATAAAAATAATGTCAAAGCAATAACTCCAAGGTCAATATTAAATAACACGTTATCTCCTCCGATTCCACAACATGTCTGGTTGACAAACGGCTGTCAGAAATGAACTGGAAAGCACTAAATGAAAAACGCGAAAAAGAAAAGTGTAAATCAACACTCACCAAACTTCTATTAACACGAAATTAGCAGAAGGAGGCCAAAGGGTGGCACAAAAGAGCTGAAAAAACACGCAGTACGTCTTGTACGTCACTACGTTTGTAATTGTTGGCCAACATTTGTGTGACCGTGTATATGCAAGACAAGTTTGAGCCAAAGCCCTTTTGACAAAATTCCACGGGTTTGTTGGCCAACAATCCAATCGTGTGTACGAGGCATTACTGTCAGGGTGACAAGAGTTTTTCCAAACATGGACACAAACAGCAATAAAAAGTTGGCAGGTGTCCTAGCCTTTCCCTACCGCCTCAACTATTTAATAAACAGCAAAACAAAAAAACAAGCATTTTTATTTGTTTCTGTGTTGCTGTAAGGGCTTGTTCACATTAGATGCATTGAGGCTATGCTGGCAGCTATTTCCAGTGTAGTCCAAATGCATGGACAAGGCAAAATGCCTTGTTTCCTATGTTCAAGGGGATATATCCAAGAGCCACTAGGACTTATTCTTATTAATATAGTGCCCTGTACACACGGTGGGACATTGATCGGACATTCTGACAACAAAATCCATGGATTTATTCAGACGGATGTTGGCTCAAACTTGTCTTGCATACACACGGTCGCACAAAGTTGTCGGAAAATCCCATCGTTCTGAACGCGGTGACGTAAAACACGTATGTCGGGACTATAAACGGGGCAGTAGCCAATAGCTTTCGTCTCTTAATTTATTCTGAGCATGCGTGGCACTTTGTGCGTCGGATTTGTGTACACGATCGTAATTTCCGACAACGGATTTTGCTGTCGGAAAATTTTATAGCAAGCTCTCAAACTTCGTGTGCCTGAAATTCCTATGGAAAATGTGTGATGGAGCCTACACACAGTCGGAATTTCCGACAACAAGGTCCTATCACACATTTTCCATTGGAAAATCCTATTGTGTATACAGGGCAAAAGAGTATTAAAGGAAAGGACGACAATTATTCAAAAACCTTACTGGCTGTGGTTAGGCAGCTCACATCAACCAGAGCTACTCTCCAAATGGGCACCCAAGAACCTCACTCAAAGCTTAAACCAAAAGTAGGAGTGCCAGACCAAATGTATAAAGAAGGCCAAAACTGCTTTAAAGATTTGCAATACAGACAATTCATTTCAGGGGAAAAACACATTTCCTTTTCACTACTATGAATGATACTGTATGGAAATGTCACTCTTGATATTTCAAATAAACTTCTATGAAAAAATGAACAGTGCAATGTGCCAAGATCAGCCCAATAACACTGTCTCCTAGCACACACCAGTGGCCGTGCAATCAGCACAGCTCCTTGGTGTAAACAAGCTCTTAAATATTTTCCGATATTTCCTGTTTGCTAAAATTGTTGTCACTGGGACAGTGAGGGGAAATCTCTCCAATGGAGCCACAAATAGTGGAAAACCCTAACAGAGATTCCAACCCTTCCCTATTCTTTTCAAAACAGAAACAAAAAAAGTTTGGGCAGAGTATACTCTTTAAGCTTTGCAGATATGACACAATTAAGGTTTACAACTTAGTAATTCAGTACTCTGACTGGCCTCGTGTACTGTGATAAACATTTTAAACATTCTTCTAGAGAAAATGTTTCTATTTTCTATTAGTTCATTAATTTATCTTTTCAGCCTATGCAATGAAACAAGATAATGATGCTCATTTTGAAACTCTTATGCCGCGTACACACGGGTGGACTTTTCGACTGGACTGGTCTGAAGGACTTTCCGACGGACTTTCCGACGGACTTTCCGACTGACTTTTGACGGACTTCCGATGGACTTTTGAACGAACGGACTTGCCTACACACGATCACACCAAAGTCCGACGGATTCGTATGTGATGACGTACGACTGGACTATTAAGGAAGTTGATAGCCAGTAGCCAATAGCTGCCCTAGCATGGGTTTTCGTCCGTCGGACTAGCATACAGACAAGTGGATTTTTCAACTGGACTTAAGTCCGTCGGAAAGATTTGAAGCATGTTTCAAATCTAAAGTCCGTCAGATTTTCGACTGGAAAAGTCCGCTGAAGGTCCGATGAAGCCCACGCATGATCGGATTGTCTGCCGGACTCGGTCCGTCGGACCAATCCGGTTGAAAAGTCCGCTTGTGTATACGCGGCATAATAATTATAAAATAGCTGTAAGTCAATGCGCAGAAGCAGAAACCATATATTGAGGGTCTCAGCAGATGACACCAGAAGGCTGGCTGAAAAGTTGAACCTGATCAGTCACAGCTGTGCCAGGAGTAGGAAAGATTTCCAGTTTGTGGAGAGTTTCACTCATAATCAAGGTTTTTGTAAACACTAAGTCTGGATTCACACCTATGCATTTTTAGTGCTTTTTGCAATTTGCAGATTTGCACTACAGTCCATTTAACATGGTTTCCTATGGTACATGTTCTGTAGTGCAAATCTGCAAAATGCAAAAAGCACCAAAAATGCCTAGGTGTGAATCTGGCCTAAAGGTCCATTTTGATTTTTCTTTTGCTTCTTCTGAGAGCTGCCTTGACTTCTTTATTTTTCAAGCTATAGATCAGTGGATTAAGCATCGGAACACAAGCTGTGTTAAAAAGAGCAAACATTTTTTTGACATCCAAGGTGTTGCTTAGGTTTGGTGTCAGGTATTGGCTAAATAATGTAGTGTACAGCAATGTGACAACTGTTAGGTGGGAGGAACATGTGTAAAAGGCCTTTTGTCTACCAGTACTAGAAGGAATCTTCAATATTGCAACTATAATAAAAACATAAGAAACACATGTGAGAAGGAATGGGGTGACAATCATGGGACCTAATCCTTCTGCTAAGAACAGGATTTCCAATAGTCTAGTGTCATTGCAAGAAATCTGCATCAAACGGACAATGTCACAAAAGAAGTGGTTGACTTCAAAAGTTTTATAGCAGGAAAAACTGCATACTACTTCGACTGGGGGAAGGACTTCCAAAAATGCAAACAACCAGCAGAAAGCAGCCAACAAAACATATGTTCTTGGATTCATAATAATGTGATAATGCAGAGGTTTACAGATGGCCACATATCTATCATAACTCATAGCTGTAAGTATGACCAGCTCAGCACACTGCAAGGAGCCAAACATATACATCTGTGCCATGCAGGCCACAAAGGAGACCACCTTGTTACCAGTGATAAAATTCATGAGTATCTTATGAAGCGTCACTGTAGTGCACATGATGTCTACTACAGACAAGTTTCCTAAGAAGAAGTACATTGGCTTATGGAGCTGGGAGTCCCGGCAAGCAATAAGAATGGTTAGGTTACCACACAGGGTGATGAGATAAATGACAAGAACCACAAGGAAGATCGGAAGCTGAAGGTGAGGGTCATCTGATATTCCTTTAATGATGAAATAGTTAATAAATGTTTGATTTACGTACATTTTTCAAACAAAGAATCTGAGAATAGAATACACAATCTTCAGTATATAATACTGTTATCTTATTCGCTAGCACAATATTGAAATAACTTTAGGAAGAGCATGACCAAACTTATTTTTGTCTATCTCTAGGTCACGTTTGTTTTGTCTTCCAGAGCACATGATTTAATGTGGGGTATGATGATATGCCATACCAAGAGTTGTGTTTCCAGACTTGAAAACAAATATGTGGCGCTACTCCATCCTCTGGTACCAAACAGCCTGAAACCAAATCAAATATAACAATCAGTGATCATAAAATGAGATCAGATGGATAGGCGCTACTCTGTCCTTCAGAACAAATCTACAGAGACAAGGACGCCAATATTAAAATACTGAGTAACGTACAGTCCTCCTACTAGAAAATAGGTGTATATCAGTACACCTTATGGCCACTCCAAACAGCAGAAGAAGCTCAAAATACAGTGTAGATTTCTAAATGTACGACTTTCCCATTAAATAAGTACACCGTGCTTCAAACCAGAAAAAATGATATCCACAATAATCTCTACGTGTAAAATAGTGTAAACTAAAATAACATAGTGACGTGCTTAATGCAAATAATCATTCCTGATGCCATACCCAAATGCATAATAGAGTGTATGAAATTTCTAATGTGACATAATGAGTGAATAAAAATCCAGCCAAAAATCTTGTGAAAATGCAGCAAATAATAATACTGATAAATGAGATACCTCGTGCTATAAATATATAAATATACAATTTGTAGAATAAAGCAAATAAAAGATGTCACTTGTGAATGATCAATCAATAAATAGGTATCCCTAATAATGTGAAATCAAATATATAATCAAATAATTCAGATATTAAAAAAATATAAAATAATTGATAATTGGTAATAAATAATTAGTGATAAATATTGTCCATACAAAGTGCCAATAGTGCAATGCCGTCCACACCAATGCTCATAGCATGCAAGAGTGACCATAAGTGTCCACACAGCAGTCTGTAATCAGGTGCAAATAGCAGTGCCTTGTGCTGTTCTTCAATTCCAGTGCACACACTGATAGTTTCCCCCAGCCTCTCACCTCCAGTAGCGCCCCCCAATGGGCCGAATCAGGCAGAATAGACAATGCTCTGGTGGAGCGGGTGGATAACCTGAAGCAATTCTCCTTCCCTGAGGGATGTCCGTGGACCTGACTCTCACGTCTCACTTCACGCCACTCACAGTAATCCCAGTATAACCATAATGAAGAAAGGAATAGCTCCCATAGTGTAGTAATTAAAAGATAGATTTATTTAAACAAATGCAATAACTTACATATCGGTATAGGATGAACAGTAAATCAAAATAGCGCTTCCGGGTTCGGCCGTCCCCGAGAAGCGTCGGCACCTGGCTCCTCCTACCCTGACGCGTTGCGTCACACCACGTGACTTTATCAAAGGGATGGAGGAGTCCGGTGCCAGCTAGCCTATTTAAATGCATGCCGTTGTCATAGCAACGGCGACGCACTCTTAAAAACAATCCTCCGTACACAGTCGATACACTAGGTGGAAGGTGAAGTTAATTCATTGATACAAACTATTACATACATGATTAGTAGCCACATTTCCTCTCCAAAAAATAAAACTAAATAGGAAAACTAAAAACGGTTAAAAATATAATTGAATCAAAAGGTGAGCCGTCTAATGTTAAATTAGCATCTATAATTCCTGTAGCTACTGCACCGCTATTGCCATCTAGTGGTGATTTCAAATACCTGCCACAATCTTATATTATTATATTATGACCATGAAGAGAGGCCGGACACAAACATATAACCGGAACAATGGTCAATTTCCCAGGACCTGGCAATGCATAGTGAGCTCATAGGCTTGATCCAATACACATAAAAACTATCCATCTAGAACCAACCTCTTCTCATATAGGCCAACAAGCATACATATATTCTTCCATCAATATTTAATACACAGAATCAAATCAAAAAGAGGATATCATAATAGGAACACTATAGTCAGAATGATTTTAACTAGTATAGGATAGACAATTTCAATAGAAAAAATGTATAAAACCAAACATATTAAAATCTCAGTGAGAAATAGCCCAATTATATATAAGATAATAAATCCATATTAAAGCATTTTAAAAATTTTAAAAAGATATATTAAAAATATTGCTATAGTACCATTAAAAATTGGAGATAAAACAGTTCAAATCAAATTCCACGTTGTGTCCTAAGGGCGATAAAGTCCGTAATTCATGGATCCATCTGGACTCTGCCTGACTAATTCTAATAATTTTGTTATCGCCCCTCCAATGGGGTTTGTATTTTTCAATTCCACATACTTTCAGGGATGAGGGGTCACTGTTATGGTACTCTGCATAATGTCTGGATAGACTATGCTTATCAAAGCTTTTTTTAATATTACGTACATGCTCTTTTAGTCTTATCCACAATGCCCTCTTGGTTCTGCCAACATATTGGATATGACAAGGGCACTCCAACAGATAGACGACTCCTTCACTCCTACATGAGATAAAATCTTCTATCTCGTAATTCTGTGCCGTGACAGTGGACGTAAAGCTTAATTTTTTCTTTTTGTCTTCTCTCGTATGTCTACAGGTATAGCAGTTTTTACAAGGATAGAACCCCTTGCCTTCAAAGAAGGAGAATTTTTTCTTTTTGGGGGGGTCCAGAACATTCTTTGCCAGACGGACCCTCAGTGTCGGGGCCCTCCTATATACAAATTTTGGTAGATTAGATAGGATCGGGCCTAGATGTCGATCCATTTTAATAATGTCCCAATATTTTTTAACAATGGGGACATGTACCCATTATTTTGGATTATAACATCCAATACAAACAAATTGAAAAAATTGTTAAAAAATATTGGGACATTATTAAAATGGGTCGACATCTAGGCCCGATCCTATCTAATCTACCAAAATTTGTATATAGGAGGGCCCCGACACTGAGGGTCCGTCTGGCAAAGAATGTTCTGGACCCCCCCAAAAAGAAAAAATTCTCCTTCTTTGAAGGCAAGGGGTTCTATCCTTGTAAAAACTGCTATACCTGTAGACATACGAGAGAAGACAAAAAAAAAAAAATTAAGCTTTACGTCCACTGTCACGGCACAGAATTATGAGATAGAAGATTTTATCTCATGTAGGAGTGAAGGAGTTGTCTATCTGTTGGAGTGCCCTTGTCGTATCCAATATGTTGGCAGAACCAAGAGGGCATTGTGGATAAGACTAAAAGAGCATGTACGTAATATTAAAAAAAGCTTTGATAAGCATAGTCTATCCAGACATTATGCAGAGTACCATAACAGTGACCCCTCATCCCTGAAAGTATGTGGAATTGAAAAATACAAACCCCATTGGAGGGGCGATAACAAAATTATTAGAATTAGTCAGGCAGAGTCCAGATGGATCCATGAATTACGGACTTTATCGCCCTTAGGACACAACGTGGAATTTGATTTGAACTGTTTTATCTCCAATTTTTAATGGTACTATAGCAATATTTTTAATACATCTTTTTAAAATGTTTAATATGCTTTAATATGGATTTATTATCTTATATATAATTGGGCTATTTCTCACTGAGATTTTAATATGTTTGGTTTTATACATTTTTTCTATTGAAATTGTCTATCCTATACTAGTTAAAATCATTCTGACTATAGTGTTCCTATTATGATATCCTCTTTTTGATTTGATTCTGTGTATTAAATATTGATGGAAGAATATATGTATGTTTATTGGCCTATATGAGAAGAGGTTGGTTCTAGATGGATAGTTTTTATGTGTATTGGATCAAGCCTATGAGCTCACTATTAGCACTATTAGCATTGCCAGGTCCTGGGAAATTGACCATTGTTCCGGTTATATGTTTGTGTCCGGCCTCTCTTCATGGTCATAATATAATAATATAAGATTGTGGCAGGTATTTGAAATCACCACTAGATGGCAATAGCGGTGCAGTAGCTACAGGAATTATAGATGCTAATTTAACATTAGACGGCTCACCTTTTGATTCAATTATATTTTTAACCGTTTTTAGTTTTCCTATTTAGTTTTATTTTTTGGAGAGGAAATGTGGTTACTAATCATGTATGTAATAGTTTGTATCAATTAATTAACTTCACCTTCCACCTAGTGTATCGACTGTGTACGGAGGATTGTTTTTAAGATTGCGTCACCGTTGCTATGACAACGGCATGCATTTAAATAGGCTAGCTGGCACCGGACTCCTCCATCCCTTTGATAAAATCACGTGGTGTGACGCAACGCGTCAGGGTAGGAGGAGCCAGGTGCCGACGCTTCTCGGGGACGGCCGAACCCGGAAGCGCTATTTTGATTTACTGTTCATCCTATACCAATATGTAAGTTATTGCATTTGTTTAAATAAATCTATCTTTTAATTACTACACTATGGGAGCTATTCCTTTCTTCATTATGGTTATACTGGGATTACTGTGAGTGGCGTGAAGTGAGACGTGAGAGCCAGGTCCAAGGACATCCCTCGGGGAAGGAGAATTGCTTCAGGTTATCCACCCGCTCCACCAGAGCATTGTCTATTCTGCCTGATTCGGCCCATTGGGGGCCGCTACTGGAGGTGAGAGGCTGGGGGAAACTATCAGTGTGTGCACTGGAATTGAAGAACAGCACAAGGCACTGCTATTTGCACCTGATTACAGACTGCTGTGTGGACACTTATGGTCACTCTTGCATGCTATGAGCATGGGCGTGGACGGCATTGCACTATTGGCACTTTGTATGGGCAATATTTATCACTAATTATTTATTATCAATTATCAATTATTTTATATTTTTTTAATATCTGATTTATTTGATTATATATTTGATTTCACATTATTAGGGATACCTATTTATTGATTGATCATTCACAAGTGACATCTTTTATTTGCTTTATTCTACAAATTGTATATTTATATATTTATATTACGAGGTATCTCATTTATCAGTATTATTATTTGCTGCATTTTCACAAGATTTTTGGCTGGATTTTTAATCACTCATTATGTCACATTAGAAATATCATACACTCTATTATGCATTTGGGTATGGCATCAGGAATGATTATTTGCATTAAGCACGTCACTATGTTATTTTAGTTTACACTATTTTACACGTAGAGATTATTGTGGATATCATTTTTTTCTGGTTTGAAGCACGGTGTACTTACTTAATAGGAAAGTCGTATATTTAGAAATCTACACTGTATTTTGAGCTTCTTCTGCTGTTTGGAGTGGCCATAAGGTGTACTGATATACACCTATTTTCTAATAGGAGGACTGTACGTTACTCAGTATTTTAATATTGGCGTCTTTGTCTCTGTAGATTTGTTCTGAAGGACAGAGTAGCGCCTATCCATCTGATCTCATTTTATGATCACTGATTGTTATATTTGATTTGGTTTCAGGCTGTTTGGTACCAGAGGATGGAGTAGCGCCACATATTTGTTTTCAATACTTTTATATTGGGGGGCTGAGTGGACCTATCTGTGTTGGCAGCTCTCTAATTGGTGTGTTCAGGTTGTTTTTATGTAGTCTTAGCTGTGGCTTTGCGCATTAGTTTTTTGTACTTCTGTGTTTCCAGGCTTGTTCACCTCGAGTAGGTTGACATCAAAGAAACATAACCACTGTCCTGCTTCTAACCCTTCTTGTATGACTGTTCAGCTTTTCCTAGTTGAAGCAGCATTTTAACTATTGTATCACATAGAGGTGAACATAGCCTTTGCAAACGTGTAAATCTATAAAGGAGCCTGAAGGGTAAGGTTCATTAGAAGGGAGCATCACGGTTTACCAAATGGGCCTCTATAAATAGATCAATTCCCAATAAAGTCTCATGCACACTGGACGTTTTTGGAGATTTTTACAGCTGCTGTTTTTGGCTTCAGAGGTTTTTTTTCTACAGTAAATAAACTCTCCAGCATGTTATTCTATGTGTCCATCAACTGTTTTTGGCTGGGGCATTTTTGTCTGTAAAAAAACCCCAAAACTAGTGGGTTCTGAGAGGCGTTTTTCAGCTGTAAAAACGCTCTAACTTTAAAAAACGCCGATAAATGCAGATAAACGCTAAAAAACGTAGCTCACCATCGTTTTTTAACATTTTTGTTCCATTTGAAAAAAAAAATGATAACGCTGAAAAATGCTAAACAACTCTAAGAACCACAAAAAACTCTAAAAAACGCTATTGCAAAAACGTTGAAAAACTCACTGCGAAGCTAATGGCATTTTTATAACGTTATTATAACGTCCAGTGTGCATGAGGCCTCAGAATGCTGCACAGAACTGATGGCTCTGGTGTGGAAATTAGACCTCTGATATTAGTAATGGTACAGTAAATGACACTAATGCCCCGTACACACGGTCGGATTTTCCGACGGAAAATGTGTGATAGGACCTTGTTGTCGGAGATTCCGACCGTGTGTAGGCTCCATCACACATTTTCCATCGGATTTTCCGACACACAAAGTTTGAGAGCAGGCTATAAAATTTTCCTACAACAAAATCCGTTGTCGGAATTTCCGATCGCGTGTATACAAATCTGACGCACAAAGTGCCACGCATGCTCAGAATAAATAAAGAGATGAAAGCTATTGGCTACTGCCCCGTTTATAGTCCCAACATATGTGTTTTACGTCACCGCGTTCAGAATGATTGGATTTTCCAACAACTTTGTGTGACCGTGTGTATGCAAGACAAGTTTGAGCCAACATCCGTTGGAAAAAATCCTAGGATTTTGTTGTCGGAATGTCCGATCAATGTCCGACCGTGTGTACGGGGCAAAACAGTGGTATTGGACACTGTTTTTTAAAAAAAAGCTAAGATCCCTTTTACACTTCTGCACTTTAGGTTCACATTCCAGCATTTAAACCAATATATATACTATATGCTGTTCTATTTATTACTACTTATAATAGGTCAGTTCTTGTGTATCTTATTAAATATCATTATTAAAGCTACACTTTAGCTGCTGTTTTGAGCATCATAAGTTAACGTGTGTAAAATTCACAGTTTGTGCTGCATTATATTTGCCATTTAATACATATAACTACACAAAAAAATAACCTTTCTTGTAACCTTTCTTATTGAAAATGCATACAGAAAACATGTTCAATCTATAAAAATAAAACAAAACAAATGCTTTAACATGAAATTTAACTCTTCATAGTATTTTCAATTATCAGACATTTTTGGGTACAGTTTATCAAGGTTAGCTATGTGATACATTCACTCTTCACTTCGATCTCCTAATAGTTTGCATGCCAGTTGCTGAGAAAACAGTGGGGGATGTTTACTAAAACTGGTGCACTCTGAATCCGATGCAGTTGTGCATGCTAGCCAACCAGTTTCTTACTTCAGCTTATTCAAGCTGATTGGTTTCTATGCAAAGCTGCACCAGATTTTGCACTCTCCAGTTTTAGTAAATGTAGTAGAGTATGTACCTAGAGATTGCTCTTTTATTGTGCCTAACCTTGCACCATGCTATTTATGTACTGCGAGAACCCTATGAAAAGCTATTGAAATGAAAATGCAATGCAACAACAGAAAAGTAAATGAAAGTCTGTTTTAGATAAATATAAATGTATACAGTATGTGAATTTGCCCATTATTGTATATGCCATACTATCAATAGTTACCAACCCATTGACCCTGATTTTTTTTGTGTAAATTTTGTAAATTTCTATGGATGTTGGTCCATGATTCTGTGGCTTTTATTTAAACCTATATACATTCATGCAGTAGTGCCAACATGTTTTAGTGTGGTCAGAACATAATGGCCACTTTATTATGCAGCAACAAATATGCATTTGGCTAACTACTTACCGATGTCAGCTTTTTGGGTGCTCTGATATAAAACAAAGAAGTAACACATGACAACGTTTTGGGCACAAAATTATGGTACAGTGCTGTTTCTGTGTGTTTTGGAGGCACACTAGTCATTGTACAAAATACAGTTTAGTCCATCAAAGCATGCTTTCCATGTTTCTGTCTATAAAACATTTAGAGACTCATTTAAATGCAACACATGGTGTACCTGAAACCTAGCTCAAAATAAATAAAATACGCAAAATCTAATGCTATATGAGTATTAAAAATGTTATGTTGACTTGGATCTCACCATGTGGAAATAGTCATTTAGTGAAAATAGGCTATTATAAAGAAAATGTGTTTTTCCAAGGGGCCCATTTCTTAATGTCAAATATCAGGCGCTATCATTGGTGAGCAGGTACATGAAATTGTCCTGTAGAGTGCAGCTTCTTGCAGCTGTGTGAGTACTGTATATATAGACTGCAGTTATAATTACTGTATATATAAACTACAGGTATAATTAATCCCCCTAGCTCTGTTATTTTTAGTCTCATAAGGGCAATTTGATTGGTAATTGCCATGCAGAGTGTGCTATTGTTGCATGCCTTTATTTTAACGAAATAATATTTTTATCATTAATATAATAATAATTATTATTATTATTATTATAAAATGTTATATATATATATACAGTATCATTTGAGAAACAATTTAACCAGCATGAGGTACAAATAGTAGAAGTATAAATTGCTAATACTGCTAAGAAAAAAAGTGGAACTTCATTCAAAAGAGTTCTTTTTAGCTTTGTACAGAGTGGGGACATGTTAAAAAAGTGGTGATCTAAATCTAGATGTACAGTAGGGCACTTCAACTGTGGCCTCTCCCCAGGGGGGCAGACATAATATCTCCACTCACCCCCCCCCTTACCCCCACTGTAAGTTGTTACCCCCCTCCCTGTACATTTTACCCCCTCCTGGTGCATATTACCCCTCTTCATGTACACGTTACCCCCCACCTGTACATGTTACATGACTCCCTGTATATGTTACCCCCCTCCCTGTACATGTTACCCCCTTTTCTGTACATTGTACCCCCCTCCTGTACATGTTACCCCCTCCCTGTACATGTTACCCCCCTCCCTGTACATATTACCCCCCTCTAGAACACGTTACCCCCCACCTGTACATGTTACATGACTCCCTGTATATGTTACCCCCCTCCCTGTACATGTTACCCCCTTTTCTGTACATTGTACCCCCCTCCTGTACATGTTACCCCCTCTCTGTACGTGTTACCCCCCTCCCTGTACACATTACCCCCCATGCATTGCCCCCTGTCCCCCCACACATTGCTTTCTTGCACTTACCCATTGTCCTCAAAAATATGTCTGAGATGTTGCATTAATTACTGATCAGCCTGGCAAGGGTTAAAACTGATACTGTCTCGCTGGGCTGCACGTCGGAGATCTTTGCATACCAAAAGGAAGCTGTGAGTCGGGCCCTAGCTGCTCACATTCCTGAGATCCCTGTCAGCTCCCCGGAGTACATAGCAAAAAATGCCAGAGCAGTAGCAATGCTACTTCATCCCATAAGAAGCCCAGACAGAGTAGTGGAAAGTGCCGATTGGAGGCTTCCCAGAAAGAGGTCTATTTCTTACCTGGGAGCAGTCACAGCATGGGGGATCTGACTCTGTAACACAGAGCAGCTGTAAGTTCAGTGCAGAATCACTGTACTGGATCTGCAGCGGCCGCCCGGGCCCCCTGGGACATGGGCGGGCTTGCAGGTGTGACCCTTGCGACCCCTGATGCTACACCTATGCACAGAGGTCACACAATAACTATCCAGGACCACATGTGACAATTGGGTCTCAGGTTAGGCCAGGTTGGGGTTTTGAGGCACAGTAAGATTTTATTTTTGAATGATTTGTTTAAAGGGAAAAAATGGAGGGGGAAGGGAACATATCTTCATGAGAACATGAAATACATAGAAAACATTAGTTAGCCAAACAAAATTGCCACAGTAAGTCCAAAACCAGCAGACAATGTGCAATACTCAAGGTATTATGAGTAAAGAAGGCAACACTCAAAATGGCAACAATAAGCTTGAAGAATGTGCTTGAAAACGGCACTACAGGCAAAGAGGCTGCCATCAGATTGTGGAAGACCTGAGGGTCAACAGGGATGTAGGTCACTGGCAGGGGTAACATCCTAAGCCCTGCCAAAGAGTTTTATATTATAATGAGGTAGGTAGACAGGTAGAAAAGAAATGGAAATCGGGAGTGAAGAGAGGAAGAGAAGAGGGAAAAAAAGGAGATGGGGAGGGAATATATCTTCATGAGTCACAACATAGCCCTGCACCTGGGCAAGGCTAAATTTAAGGAGTTATTTGTACTTTTTTAGAGAACGTGAACTGGGTCCAATAGTACCATGTCTTGCTGATGCGGGCTTCCTGCTTTTTCATGGAGGAGGTGACTGAGCTCCTCCAAGAAAATAATACTGTTTGCCATTGACTCACCGTGGGTGGAGAGGAGGATTTCCATTGTGCCGGTATATAGGCTTGAGCTACATTGAGGAGATGTCTCACCAAAGAATGATGGTATTTGCTCTTAGAGAGGGAGGCAAGCAGATGGATCCTGTTTCAGGGAGAGATCATAAATAAATGTACAGACACCCTGCCAGAAGGGGCAGATCAACAGACAGGACCAGAAGATGCGCAGGAGTGTTCCTCTAGCTGTTCCACATCTCAGGCAGCCAGGACATACATTGGGAAATACAGTATGCAGTATATCCTCTATGGGGCCCTATATGACCTGGTGAGTAGTTTGAAGCCTGATTCCTGCAGTTGAGAGATGGTGGAAGAAGAGAATAAATTACCCTTAAGCGCCCTGAGGCGATTTAATTTGCATATGTAGCGCTATACAAGTTATTCATTCATTCAGTAAGATTTTTAATGCTGTCTGTGTTTGGTTGGATACATTTCCTCTCACTTCCTGTCTTGTGACCAGACAAGAAGGGAAAGGACTTTGAGGACAGAGACATTGATATAAACATTTTGGTCAGGTAAAATGTGCTGTTAGTAACTGACAGCTCTCAAAATGCCTAGGAGTTACAGCCTGTATGTGTTTCCTAAATATCAGTAAAAAAAAACTGGGAGCATATCATATAGATTCCATGACTATCCCATTTATTCTGTCATAACAGATACAATATTGCACAACATTGTGGGCAAAGTTAGCCATTTATCGTATACTTAATACACTGAACAAGCCATCACCATTTTCTTTTTGATGATGTCCAGCAGCATACACCCATACATGTTGAAAACCCAGCCTTAATGGGCACATGTGTGCATAAAACCTTCTCTATTCTTTTTATAGCCAGGCTCCAGAACTGAGAGACAGAAATCTTGTCTGTCTTATGTCTGTGTATCTCTGGACCAAGAAACCACAAGTCTGGGAGGCATGCATTATGCATATATACCCTGTCCACAACTAACCAGTGTGTCAACCACAGCCAATTGTCAAAATATGTAGTATGTAAATACTACAGGGACTGATTTACTAAAGGTGAATAGACTGTTTCATTTGCAAGTGAAGTTGCACTCTGCATGGGAATTTTTTACCAGTGCTTAGTGAATGTGGTGAAGCTCTGCTGACTTCCATCACCCAATCATGTAAAGCAAAAATGCTGTTTTTTTATTTTCCTTGCACATGTGTGGGTATTCTTTGCAAAGTAAAACTTCACCATATTCACTAAACTATGAGTGCAATTACCCTTGCAAAGTGAAACCCTTATAAAGTAAACAGCCAATCTGCCTTTAGTAAATCAACCCTGATGTCAACATTGCAAGCAGAGTTTTTTTGAGTTTTGAATATGCTGCAACACCTTTTGGAGTCTCTGTATGCAATTTTTGAACTTCCTTTATCTTCCTCCACAATTGAAAACCATTTTTTTGTCTTTTAGCATGTTGCTGTTTGCAATGAAAGGGTTAACTGGTCATAGATTTAGACCAAATGCAGGTAATCCATAAAAAGTGTACTTTTTTGTACTTTTTAAATGCCTTGGTGTTGTGTTGCCAGAACGTTGACAACGTTGTATGTCATATATGT
The DNA here is from genome assembly GCF_042186555.1 of Aquarana catesbeiana. Taxonomy (NCBI): domain Eukaryota; kingdom Metazoa; phylum Chordata; class Amphibia; order Anura; family Ranidae; genus Aquarana; species Aquarana catesbeiana. The sequence goes on along the minus strand of NC_133332.1, from coordinate 78,658,235 downwards.
TTCAAACTGATTTTTTTGTGGTTTAAAAGTATTGCAGTTAGCTTGCTAACTTTGCAAAAGACTTTCTTTTTTTTTGTAAGTTATCACCAGAGCAATTTTTAGGTTGTCTAATTTGTTAATTGTATAGCATACAATCACATTAACCAACAGTTGTTGCTCACACTCTTTGTTCAGTTAGAAAAATGTCAGAGCTGGTGGACTCATTTTAATGATTCTCTACACAATTCTAAAATCTAATTTAGTATTTTATGTTGTTTCAAGGTATACATTTGTTTGACATTTTTAGTAAATAATTTTAAACACCAACTACGGACACACATAAAAAAAAACAATGCAGTGTTTGTTTCAAATGTCACTAGTGTAATGTTCTTGTAATCTCCTGTTCAAAAGCACCGTTAGAGGAAGGGGGAGCACTTTGGGCCAGGTGTGCTGCGTGCACATGTGCAGACAGGAAAGGGTGAAGCATGCAGCATGTTCCCACTGCTACTGCCACTCACCGCTCCCCCCTCCTTCCCTCTGACAGCAGTACATGGAGAAATTCCCTGTACTAGCTGTCACTTTTTCAAAAGAGCATGGCCGTGCAGGGCTCTACCCACATGACTGTGTCATTCATTCACAGAGTTCTGTGAATGAATAATCTACAAATACATATGTCAGCTTGTAGTTCTCAATGAACTACCAGGGCACTATTGAGTGCTGTGGTAGTTCATTGAGTCTTCCTGTCAGTGTGAAACTGCCTGGCCATACGATGCATGTGTAACCACCAGTGATCAGTGACTTTTTGATTCCACACCCAGTGTCCAAGTTAGGGCTTCAAAGGCCAACCAAATATCAATATAGATGATTTGTGCATGAATCCCACATTCAGTGCTTCCGGATCACCAAAAGTCCTTACCAGATTTGAATGATATCTAAATGCAGGAGACCAAAAGCATTTAGACATGCAAATGAGGTCACTCCAGGGTCTGCTACCACTTTGCAGTTAATCTGAAATTTCCAGGGGTACTGAACTTTCCTCAGGAATAGTAGGAAGACAACAGCAGTAGACCATCGAGTAGTACTGCTAAAACTCCCAATTGTTTACATGAAAATATACTCACAAGCATCACAGGGTACAAAAAAGCATAAAACACTTCGCTGTACATTGGTGGGCGTGATGATTTCATAGGCCGATAGCCCTGCCCAATGCATTTTGTCTGCAAATAGGACATCTTCAGGGACAAAAAAGGGGCTAGTGACATCCGTTTTACGTTTATATAGAAGCTCACCAATGATGTAAACTAGCTACAGCCATCAAATTTGGAAATTGCCAAAACTGCAAGTGACGGAAATATCTTTATCAAATTGACAATTTTATGTAAAAAAATTAATTTTCATTTTCATTCGACAATTTCCAAAAACATTTGCCAAAAAATGAGATCTTCAAAAGACACATCATGCCACTTAGAAAATACTTTGGGGTTTTTACTTTCCAAAATGTGGTCATTTTGTGGGTGTTTCCACTGTCATGGTGCTCCTGTGCCTCCAAAATTGTAATAGGTAGTCAGGACATTACATGTGTGATTTATGCCCCTGGAATGCCTGAAGGTGGTTCTTGGGTTTTGGGTCTCGCTGTATGGCTATTCTGTAAAAAGACTCACACATGTGGTATCGCCATACTCGTGTGACAGTGCTGAAAGCTGAGAAATAGCTTGGGCTGGAAGGGGTGAAAGTGTCAGGTCTTGTGGTGGTTAATATAGTATGAAGTGTTTTGGGAGGCTTGCTACAGCAGTAATTTGTGGGATGTGGAGAGCGGTTTGACAGAGGTATCCCCTGATACATGTTAAAATGTCAATACAACAAAACAAAACAAAAACTCTTGCGCATAAATGTATAAGCCCGACAGTTCAAAGTTCTCGATGGATGGTAGCTTTCAGCCTTGCTGCCCTCAAGGATAGGGAAATTCTAACATACAGACAAAAGACAGAAAAGAGAGGGCACACCGGCCTTGTGCATTATCTTTAAAAAGGTTTATTAAAACAGAAAACGTAAAAGTACTACTCACAAGGGTAGATAAAAATCACGCATAATAGTCAAATGATGGTAGCAGTCTCCAGACCTATGGACAGGATGTGCAGACCGCTGCTGGCTGACGCATTTCGAAGGTAGCACCTTCTTCTTCAGAGCCTAACAGTATCCATGTCTTACGGTACCTTAAATAATGTGCTCATCAAGGGAGCACAGGCCAAACTGACCTAGGAGCCACTCCCATAAAGTGGGCAGTCAAGAGGCGGGCCCTGACACAGCACCATAGTAACCATTTGTATACACATATACATATATAAAAAAAAAAAAATTACGCAAAGAAATTTGATAGCTGGGTTTCTTTGTTTGCGCAGGTGGCCGCATTTGTAAGATTTAGGATTGGAGATTGCCTGGTTGTCTGGTGTACTGTATCGTACACTATGCGCACATTACAAACACCCCCTCTTTATGATACTCATCACACTATAGATCCGTGCACTTGCGCTCCCCGCGCACACACACATATATATTTGTTTGTGTGCATTTTTTGTATGCGTTTTTTTTTTTTTATATATGTATATGTGTATACAAATGGTTACTATGGTGCTGTGTCAGGGCCCACCTCTTGACTGCCCACTTTATGGGAGTGGCTCCTAGGTCAGTTTGGTCTGTGCTCCCTTGATGAGCACATTATTTAAGGTACCGTAAGAGATGTATACTGTTAGGCTCTGAAGAAGAAGGTGCTACCTTCGAAACGCGTCAGCCAGCAGCGGTCTGCACGTCCTGTCCATAGGTCTGACTGCTACCATCATTTGACTATTATGCGTGATTTTTATCTACCCTTGTGAGTAGTACTTTTACGTTTTCTGTTTTAATAAACCTTTTTAAAGACATGTTAAAATGTCTCCTGATCTCAGCTTGCTCCCCAGACTCTTTACAAAGTCCTGGAGTTGGGTATATTTCCATCCATCTAGTAATAGCCATTTTCTGTGTAATAGGCAAGGGGTTGTCAAAAAAATGCATGGGGACCTGGCACTGCCTTGGGGGACATGTACCAAAGAAAAAAAAACACATTCTGTTTGGTTTGGAGCAGCAATTTTATTAATGCTTTAGGGGAACCAATTAAATGTAAAATTCCTTAAAATAACATATCTGGGGGATGCCCTTAACCTGCCTTTGAATTGGCACATTTGTACTAAGTATATAACCTACTACAGCAACATTGACATTTGCAAAGAAAGAAAAAGCTGTTTAAATCACTGCAAATACCAACTTTAGGCCAGTAACTCCTGTTTTTAAACAAACGGCTGGATATTATTTTCATCTATACCAGACCTTTACTTTATTTTACTATAAATGTAAAAGGCTATCTGCACTCTTCTTGGGGAATGGATGGTTTCAGGAGCCGCGCTGATTCTGAGGTCTTTGTATAGTTTGTGGATAGGGGAGGGGGTTGGGGGCAGGTAATACATGGAGAAGGGGGGGGGTATAAGAAAAATTGTGCTGGGGGAGTCTTTGAGGGAAGAGTACATGTGCTAGTAGGGGGGATTTCAAAACTGACCCCCCCTTCCCCAAAGCAAAGAGTTGCCACTTACCTGGGATGGGGGCAGAGAGGAATCCCTGGGATGGGGGCAGAGAGGGATCCCTGGGATGGGGCAGCGAGGGATCCCTGGGATGGGGCAGAGAGGGATCCCTGGGATGGAAGAAGAGAGGGGCCCCTGGGATGGGAGCAAAGAGGGGCCCCTGGGATGGGGACAGAGAAGGCTCCCTGGGATGGGGCAGAGACTGCAGGGAGGCAAGGGTGGGACTGCAAAGTTTGGAGACAAATGTACAGGAGGCTTCCGCAAGCGCTCCTTAAAAGGGAGGCCACTTTCTCTGAGACTAAAGTCAACGAGGATGGCAAACCATGAATCAGACTGAGACAGAAGTACAGTTAAATCACACTTGTTTAATAATATTAAAAAAAAGGTAAACAGAGTAAACGTAGTCAAAACATAGCCAGAGTTCAGGAACCAGAATAGATAGTCAGACAAGCCAAAACGTCAGAGAGCCAGAGATGAGCATAGTAGAACAGCAAGCCGGATCTGGATCCCTCTCTGCTCCAATCCCAGGGATCCCTCTCTGCCCCCATCCCAGGGATCCCTCTCTGCCCCATGCCAGGGGCCCCTCTCTGCTTCCATCCCAGGGATTCCTCTCTGCCCCACCCCAGGGATCCCTCTCTGCCCCCATCCCAGGGGCCCCTCTCTGCCCCCATCCCAGGGGCCCCTCTCTGCTTCCATTCCAGGGATCCCTCTCTGCCCCATCCCAGGGATCCCTCTCTGCTTCCATTCCAGGGATCCCTCTCTGCCCCCATCCTAGGGATCCCTCTCTGCCCCCATTCCAGGGACCCTCTCTGCTTCCATCCCAGGGATCCCTCTCTGCCCCATCCTAGGGATACCTCTCTGCCCCCATCCCAGGGACCCTCTCTGCTTCCATCCCAGGGATCCCTCTCTGCCCCCATCCCAGGGAACCCTCTCTGTCCCATCCCAGGGATCCCTCTCTGCCCCATCCCAGGGGTCCCTCTCTGCCCCCATCACAGGTGTCCCTCTCTGCCCCCATCCTAGGGGTCCAGGGGTGTACACATGTTGCAGCCTCAGCAGAAATTATACACCCTGCCACACTTGGCATGGGGCTGCTCTGCTAAGGTTGTGCAACCTTATGCAGTACAGCAACCAAGTGGCTAAAGCAGGCTATAAGGAGGCGTTGTATTGCCTCATCACATAACCTGCTTTAACCCCTGGGATCCCACACTAGCATGCTGCTACTGTGTGCATTACACATGGTTGCCGGGTGTTTGCAGAGTGGCCCTATTTACTTAATTGGGTCACGATCACCCACCAAAAGCAACAGGGGGTATAGTTCCTGCCGCAGCATGTGTACATCCTCAGCTGCTGCCTCTGCAGCTAAAGGGGGTAGAGACCAATGTATGTAATGTGGGCAGTGTGGCAGGGACACAGGGGGGGGGCCCATGATCTCCTATTGCCCAGGGGCCCCATGAGTTGTCAGTCCGCCCCTGCACAGGAGGAATAGTTTGTAAAAACCTCAGTGACCAGCAAGCAGATGTCAACAGAACACAGGTTTTAATATTCATATTCATGTGATATCTCAAAGGGTTGCAGATAGCTAGAGATAGTATCCATACCTCATGTCCTATTTAATAACCCAAAATGTATGTTTGTGTCATACAAGAAAGGTAGGATATGATTTTATCATTGGTAATAAAAATAACGAGGATCTTATACAAAGTGTTGATGGAGGATGTCATGTCTACTATGTACAAGTTAGCAAGAAACCAGTACATCGGAGTGTGAAGATGAGGGTCCAAGAAAATAAGTAGAAAAATAGTCATATTACCACAGAGAGTGATTAGATAAATGAGAAGGACCAGACAGAAGACAATAATCTCAACCTCTGGAGCATCTGAAAATCCTCCGATGATAAAATACTTGATAACTGTTTGATTTGTATACATGTCTACAACATTCTAAGATGAAACCCATGCATAAATATTAATGTTAATTCAATTTGTTTCCATTAAATATGTTTAACTTTTGACATGCAGATATTGACAGAGCTGGGCTCAGCCCTTACTTCTCAAAGCTGCCGGCTCAGCTGTTGGCTAATTGCCAGCTCCTATCTGTCCACAGTGACTCACCTGTTGATGATTTCCTGCTAGTCAGTCCTGCCTACTTAAGCCGTCCAGTCCAGATGATCTCTGCCTTCGCCTTGGTCACATCTCTAGAGACGCTCTCCTGTGTTCCTTTTAAAGACTTGCTTGGCTGACATTCCTTCTGGCTCCAGATCCTGCTTGCTGTTCTACTACGCTCATCTCTGGCTCCCTGACGTTTTGGCTTGTCTGACTATCTGTTCTGGTTCCTGAACTCTGGCTATGTTTTGACTACGTTTACTCTGTTTACCTTTTTTTATTATTATTAAACAAGTGTGATTTAACTGTACTTCTGTCTCAGTCTGATTCATGGTTTCTTACAGTAGGCGAAGGCCATGAATTCAGAAGATGCAGTCAATCCACTTGTTGGTAATATTTTTTCCAGATTGGATGAGCAGGATCACCACATTGATCATGTTTGCCATCCTCATTGACTCCAGACTCAGAGAAAGGGGCCTCCGTTTTAAGGAGCACTTGCGGAAGCCTCCTGTACATTTGTTTCCGAACTTTGCAGTCCCACCCTTGCCTCCCTCACCTCCCATGCCTTCTGGTACCGAGTCGGTCTGTGAAGATGAACCCATGCACTTGGGCTTCACACGTCTCTCTACAGATCAGAGAACCCTTAGGAGGAGGGTGAGATTGTGCCTTTATTGTGGCCAGGCATGTCACTCTTTGAAGTCTTGTCCTACCCGTCCAGGGAATGCCCGAACCTCGAGGTCCTGTCACGGACAGACCTTAGGTGGCATTGTTTCATCCCCAGTTATCCAGAAGGATAAGCCCCTGGTTTCGGTTACCCTTTCTTGGGCTGAGTCGTCCGTCGAGATACAGACTCTAATCCACTCTGGGGCTGCAGGCCTGTTCATTGATGCTGCCTTTGTATCAAAGCACTCAATTCTGCTGCAGCTGTGTGACACTCCACTTGCCATTGAGGCTCTTGATGGGAGACCTCTACAGCCTGCCCATGTGACTCATGAGACTGTTCCGTTGTCCATGACCGCAGGAGCTCTTCACCATGAGATAATCCAATTCCAAGTTATTTCCTCACCCAAGTTTCTGCTGGTTATTGGTTATCCTTGGTTACAGAGGCACAACCCCTTATTTGATTGGCTCCATGCTGAGGTTTTCTCCTGGTCGCCACAATGCAGTAAGACATGCTTCCAGAAGGTAGCCAAGGTCCTGTGCACCTCTTAACTCTCCTCCCTGCCGGAGGAGTACCGTGATTTTAGCGATGTCTTTGACAAAGGTCAAGCCAGTAGTTTGCCTCCACAAGGGTCGTATGATTGCACAATTGACCTTCAGCCTGGTGCCTTACCCCCTTGTGGCCGGGTTTACCCTTTGTTGGTCTTGGAGGGTAAGGCCATGGAGGAGTATGTTGCAGACGCACTTTCTAGGGGTTTCATTTGCTAATCCTCGTCTCCTGCTGGTGCTGGTTTCTTCTTTGTGAAGAAGAAGAGTGGTGAACTGAGACTTTGTATTGATTATAGGAGTCTCAATCGTTTCACGATTAAGAATGCCTATCCAATTCTGTTGATTACGGAGTTATTTGACCGCCTCAAGGGAGCAACAGTTTTCACGAAGCTTCATTTGAGAGGGGCATACAATCTGGTGAGGTTTAAAGAGGGCGATGAGTGGAAAACTGTGTTTAATACCAGAACAGGCCATTATGAGTACCTCGTAATGCCTTTGAAACGCCCCGGCAGTTTTCCAGGAATTTATTAAGGATGTCCTTCGAGATTTGTTGCAGTTATGTGTAGTGGTTTGGTGAGTGAAAATGTAGCGCTAGTGTAAGCTGTGTGAAACAGCTACATGATCCAAAAAGGTATTAATAAATAAAAAACAAGTGAATAAACATATATAGAATCTAAACAACAGACACGCAAGTCTTATTGAGTGGCAAAACACAGGTGAATCAAAGAGATTAGGTGTAAATCACAAATGGGAAGTGATGGTAGTGACAACAAGAAGTCCGTCAGATGGTGACCCTGTAGAAGTCCGATTAGGACGAAACGAGTAGGGATTTGCTTCTTTGCTCTCCACATTGCTTGGTTTTTTACTGTGATCACATTTTTAAGCCGCTGTATGCTGTTTTTATGCAAATAAAAACCCAAATTGCTTTTGATCTGCACCATCTGGAACCCTTTTCTTTTTACATATTTTTCATCATGAATTCGTCTACCTCACTCATCCAGCCATCATTGGCCCAAGGGTTTCTCCATCTGTGGTGATCATATTGGATGGATATCGCCTTCTGAAGATACCAGAGCCCGCTCCAGTTTCCTTGCTGACCATCCTAGGATACCTTGAGCTGCTCTTATCCATGCCTGTTTGATCTGGTGTCGCTGACATCCAGATCCATATGTTCTGGTAAGAGTACCCATTTAACCCTTTTTGTGATATCTGCTGTCAACATTATATTTGATGTCTCCGACAGCCCACATGAAGATGTCCACTATCTGACGGACTCCTTGCTTTCACAACCTTCATCCTTTGGGACACCAGTTGCTAAACATTCACATTTCTTGCCCTTGATTGTTCACATGAAGTTGTCCACCATCTGACGGACTTCTTGTTGTCACTACCATCACTTCCCATTTGTGATTTACACCTAATCTCTTTGATTCACCTGTGTTTTGCCACTCAATAAGACTTGCGTGTCTGTTGTTTAGATTCTATATATGTTTATTCACTTGTTTTTTATTTATTAATAACTTTTTGGATCATGTAGCTGTTTCACACAGCTTACACTAGCGCTACATTTTCACTCACCTCATGTTTATAAATTTTAGTCACATTTGTATGTAGCTGCTCTAGTTTTTTCAATTTTTTCAAAATAGCACAGTTTTATCTTTCAATCACATGTGTAGTGGTTTATCGAGACAATATCCTCTTATTTTCCAAGTCCCTGGAGAGCCATCACACAGATGTCTGTCGTGTGCTTCAGAAACTAAGAGAAAACAATCTCTACTGTAAATTGGAGAAGTGCGAATTCCATCGTGAACAGGTTTAATTCCTGGGTTATTTCATTTCCACTGCTGGTTTTTCTATGGACCCAGTTTACGTCCTTGGCAGCGTTTTCTCGGCTTTGCCAACTATTATCGGAAGTTTCGTAACTTCTTGTCTCTGGTCATGCCCCTGACTGATATGACCAGAAAGGACGGTAACCCACAGAGTTTGTCTCTGGAGTCCATTAAGGCTTTTGAGAGTCTCAAGGCTGCCTGTCATGAACAGGTGTGACCAGAACCGTGTGATCTGCGACAGAGGACACCCAAACATATATAAGTGAAAATATAATAATTTATTAAAGAAAGTGAGTAATATAATACAACCAACTCCAATATGACACAGTACAATAACCAACCACAGACAGAGACCTACAAATAACAACAGATAGATAAGTGCAATAAATGGGAAATACCAGGTTCGTAAACAATAGCCAGGCCAGGGTCATACACAGCAGATCAGCAGATGGGGGAAGGAACGCAGGACAGGGAGAGGATGGATGGGTCAGACTGCAGGCAGGGATACAAGGTAACAGGTGGGACAGGATAGGGTCCGAGACAGGATCAGGTTCAGGGCACAGGATCAGATTGCAAGCAGGTCAGGAGGCAATGAAGAAATCAAGGCAAACATGTGAATGTTTGCCGGGTATTTATAGGCCTATGATTGGCCTCAAGTGACACCTGATTGTAGGAGGTACTGTCTGCTCCACACTGCCAGGATCCATCCGCTGGTGGATGCCAGTACTGCGGCCCAAAGATGATATATTATTAACAGGGAAAAGCTCAGTTTGGAAGTTTGGAACTGTCAGGAGACACCTGCTGGTGGACCTCAGTACTGCATGCCAAATAACAAGTCTTACCAGCGGATGGAACATTTCCTGACAGTACCCCCCCTCAAAGGAGCGACCTCCGGACGCTCCAACTAGCCGTTGCTGGGGAAAGTCCATGGTGTCCAGCTGGGCAGTGGGCACATCAGGCTGGGCAGCGGACAGGAACACTCCAGGCTGAGCAGTGGACAGGAACACTCCAGGCTGGGCAGCGGACAGGAACACTCCAGGCTGGGCAGCGGACAGGAACACTCCAGGCTGAGCAGCGGACAGGAACACTCCAGGCTGAGCAGCGGACAGGAACACTCCAGGCTGGGCAGCGGACAGGAACACTCCAGGCTGGGCAGCGGACAGGAACACTCCAGGCTGGGCAGCGGACAGGAACACTCCCGGCTGGGCAGCGGACAGGAACACTCCCGGCTGGGCAGCGGACAGGAACACTCCCGGCTGGGCAGCGGACAGGAACAACTTGAGCTGGGCAGCAGACGGGAACAACTTGAGCTGGGCAGCAGACGGGAACAACTTGAGCTGGGCAGCAGACGGGAACAACTTGAGCTGGGCAGCAGACGGGAACAACTTGAGCTGGGCAGCAGACGGGAACAACTTGAGCTGGGCAGCAGACGGGAACAACTTGAGCTGGGCAGCAGACGGGAACAACTTGAGCTGGGCAGCAGACGGGAACAACTTGAGCTGGGCAGCAGACGGGAACAACTTGAGCTGGGCAGCAGACGGGAACAACTTGAGCTGGGCAGCAGTTGGGAACAACTTGAGCTGGGCAGCAAACGGGAACAACTTGAGCTGGGCAGCAGACGGGAACAACTTGAGCTGGGCAACAGACGGGAACAACTTGAGCTGGGCAGCAGACGGGAACAACTTGAGCTGGGCAGCAGACGGGAACAATTCGAGCTGGGCAGCAGACGGGAACAACTCGAGCTGGGCAGCAGGCTCCGGGTCATCGAGCTGGGCAGCAGGCTCCGGGTCATCGAGCTGGGCAGCAGGCTTCGGGTCATCGAGCTGGGCAGCAGGCTCCGGGTCTTCAAGCTGGGCAGCTGGCATGGGCACTTCAAGCTGGGCAGCTGGCATGGGCACTTCAAGCTGGGCAGCTGGCATGGGCACTTCAAGCTGGGCAGCTGGCATGGGCACTTCAAGCTGGGCAGCTGGCATGGGCACTTCAAGCTGGGCAGCAGGCATGGGCACTTCAAGCTGGGCAGCTGGCATGGGCACTTCAAGCTGGGCAGCTGGCATGGGCACTTCAAGCTGGGCAGCCGGCACCGAGACATCAGGCTGGAGGGCAGACACCCAGACATCAGGCTGGGAGGCTGGCACATCCGACTGGGAAGCTGGCACATCCGACTGGGAAGCTGGCACATCCGACTGGGAAGCGGGAGCAGGTTGGGTTACTGGCAGGATTGTATGAGTGGGGAAGAACTTCCGTTTCTTCTTTGGCTTAACTGCTGGAGATCTGTAGGTGGCTGTAGGACTGTAGACAGGAGGTGAGGCATACTGAAAGGAAGGGCTGGGATATGGCAAGGAAGGGGGAACAGCAGCCAGAGGGAGTTCTTGTGGGGAAGTTGCAGATATTAGAGAAGAGGCAGGTGGGTTAAAGGCAGGATAGGTACAGGAAGTAGAAACAGGGCATTGATACTTGGTGGGGAGCAGGGTATATTGGGCTGTAGCTGAGGTTGCCATGAGCGATGGGGGAATAGATTCTTGGGAAGGCAGGTGATTAATGGCAGGGCTGGGTTGTTGTGGCTTGGCTAAATTAAGGAGATCTGACCATGCCTGTAGCACAGGATGAACAAACATTGATTCACACACAGCCTGATTAACCAGCGATTGCACTGAATGGATGCAATCAGACAACACCTGCTGTGAACAAGAGGCATAACGTTCCATGAAAAAGGCTGGGTCATCCTCTAATAACCACACCAGAGACTCAACCTGATCAAAACTGAAGGGGGGAGAAAAATCATCCCTGCCCTCTGGAGTACTGGACAAGGCTAGCTCTGCACACAGCTGGATCAGAGGCTGAACATTTTCAAATAGCAATCTACCCTGATCAACCAGAGAATGGGCCAGACGGATACACTCCAGGAGCTGATCCCTGGCCCACTCTTTCAATACCAGACGACAGTAATTGTTATCCTCCAACACCAGTGAGGCAAGGAGAACAACTGTTTCTGATTGCATTTTAATAGCACTACAATGGTTCCTTTGCGCAGTCACTTCTGGTCAGAGATGGCCTTGATTTACTGTCATGAACAGGTGTGACCAGAACCGTGTGATCTGCGACAGAGGACACCCAAACGTATATAAGTGAAAATATAATAATTTATTAAAGAAAGTGAGTAATATAATACAACCAACTCCAATATGACACAGTGCAATAACCAACCACAGACAGAGACCTACAAATAACAACAGATAGATAAGTGCAATAAATGGGAAATACCAGGTTCATAAACAATAGCCAGGCCAGGGTCATACACAGCAGATCAGCAGATGGGGGAAGGAACGCAGGACAGGGAGAGGATGGATGGGTCAGACTGCAGGCAGGGATACAAGGTAACAGGTGGGACAGGATAGGGTCCGAGACAGGATCAGGTTCAGGGCACAGGATCAGATTGCAAGCAGGTCAGGAGGCAATGAAGAAATCAAGGCAAACATGTGAATGTTTGCCGGGTATTTATAGGCCTATGATTGGCCTCAAGTGACACCTGATTGTAGGAGGTACTGTCTGCTCCACACTGCCAGGATCCATCCGCTGGTGGATGCCAGTACTGCGGCCCAAAGATGATATATTATTAACAGGGAAAAGCTCTCCTGACAGTTCCAAACTGCCAGGAGACACCTGCTGGTGGACCTCAGTACTGCATGCCAAATAACAGGTCTTACCAGCGGATGGAACATTTCCTGACACTGTCTTTGTTACCTTTTATCCTTGAGGTTGATGCTTCTGAGACTGGAGCTGGCCCTTCTGTTTCAACGTCCTACCTCTGAGAGCGCTATGCATCCTCGTGGCTACTTTTCCAAGAAATTGTCACTTGCGGAGTGCAATTACGAGATTGGTGACAGCTGTTAGCGATCATTTTAGCCCTGAAAGAATGGAGACATCTCCTCGAAGGTACCACTGTGCCGGTTCTCATTCTTACTGACCATAAGAACCTCACATTCTTGTCTGAGGCTAAATGCCACTCTCCCAGAAGGGTGTGATGGGCTCTTTTCTTGTCAAGTTTCAATTACATTGTCTCATTCTTACCCAGTACTAAGAATGTAAGGGCTTAACAGTTATTATTGTTAAGTGATACCTTTATTTATTTATTTTTTTCTCTCTTTTTGAAAGTACTGTTTAAACGTATGTTTTTAAACTTGTGAAAATAAAAATTATTTAAAAAAAAAAAAAAATGTAAGGGCTAATGCCTTGTCACGACAATTTTCCTCCACTTCAAAGATGGAGTCGGTTCCGGTTCCTGTGATTCCTCCTGATCGTATTCTGGCTACGATTTGCACCAGTCTCACTTCTCCTTTGGGTGATAAAATTCTTGCTGCTCAGTCCATGCTCCTCCTGAGAAACCTTGTGACCACTGCTTTGTCCCAGAGAGTCTCCGTACTGCCGTGCTCCAGACTTACCATTCTCTCAAGGCTGCTGGCCACCCTGGGAAGAATCAACTCTTTTTGGCCATGTCCCAACAATTCTGGTGGCCTAGTCTATGTGCTGATGTAACCGCCTTCATAGCTGCCTGTTCCGTGTGTGTTTAGAGTAAGACTCCACGACACCTTCCAGTGGGCCTACAACCCAGACCCAATAGAGAGAGTCCCTGGACCCACCTGTCTATGGATTTCATTGTGGAGTTACCCAACTCCCAGGGCAACACAGTTATCTTTATGGTGGTTGACCGGTTCTCGAAAATGTCCCATTGTATTCCACTTAAGAAGTTGCCCACTTCTAAGGAACTGGTCTCGATTTTTGCTCGGAAGATCTTTTGCTTACATGGGGTACCCAAGGTGATTGTCTTAGACAGGGGTAGTCAGTTTGTGTCCCGGTTCTGGTGAGCCTTTTGTGCACAGTTGGGAATTCAACTTGTTTTCACCTCTGCATATCACCTGCAGTCTAATGGGGCCGCAGAACAAGCCAATCAGTCCTTGGAGCAATTCCTACGTTGCTATATTTCTGACCATCATAACAACTGGTCAGCCCTCTTACCATGGGTGGAGTTTGCTCACAGCCAAAAAGCCAACATGTTTTTGGGGCTCAATAATCCCCTTTTAGCAGGGCTTGAAAGCTGGCAATGAATTAACAAAGATGCTAGACAATGGTTTCAATGTAAAGCACGAAATGGTGATTAGCCAGACTGGCAGCCCTAACGCTTAAATTATCAGGAAGGCTCAGTGCTCTGTTCTTATCCAGAATACCGGTACTTAAAAAAATGATGAGCAGAGGTAGTCTATCATTGTGTAGTTCATATATATTTGTTATGTTCCATTGTGGTTCCTTATTAAATATATATACTGCTTGTTATCGTAATTAATCCCTTTGGCACAACTTCAAGTGGCCTACTGCATTCAAATTAATTGACAATTAAGATTAACTACATTTTCTGTTTGGGTGCATGTATACAAATCTATTACATTATTTAAAAAGGCAATATAGAGAAAGCATGTTCCTTTTAAAGTAAGCAGTAGTAGGTACAATTAATTTTGAACTCTTGACAGATATGCAAAACACTAATAGATAACCTAATTATTTATTAAAAAATTATTAAATATATTTTCCTATGCAACTAGTGTGTAAATCTGATTTGTAAATCTCAGTGTCAGACAGTTGTAATAGAAGTTTGGATGCTGAACCCGAAGCCCACTGGAATCAATGGGTGCTGAATCTATAAAATCACAAATGACAATTTTTTGGGCTAATAGGCAAAGAGATGTAAAAAAAAATGCATAGGGTTTGGGCACTGCCCTGGAACACCAGTGCAAATTATTTATACTGTATCACTTTTTCCTTGTAAATGTCACTTTGGCTGTAGCATATCCTACAGCAAGAATGAAAACAAATTATTGAGTTCCCCTCAATACGCAAACCAGACCCCTTTGAGTCTAGTATGGGTTTTAAGGGGTATCCCCATGCAAAAGAATATGTGAGGTCCCCCTAACAATCCATACCAGACCCTTTTTCTGAGCATGGAGCCTGGCTGGCTAGGAAAGGGAGGTGGAGCCATTGTGCATCCCCCTGAACTATACCAGACCCAATGGCCCTCAACATTGGAGGTGCATTACCAAGAGGGAGCCCCCTGCAAAAGTACCTTGTTCTCATGTTGATAAGGACAGGGGCCTCTTCCCCAAAACTCTGACCTGCTGATTGTGGGGTTTTTATCAGAATCTGAAAGTAAATGAGCAAGGGTTACATAGCGCCCCTTCTTGGGCATAAGAAAAAAAAATCTAGAAATAAAGACACCCAAACATTTGAAAAGTCTTATATTAAAAAATAAAAATCCCCCAAAAGTCCCCTGCTGTAAATCCATCATCAATCATGGTGCCTACCACCAGCTGATTTGCCGAAATAAAAAATCTGATGAACCAGGCACACATGACAATGATGACAATGGTACTCCTACCAAATGGCAACTCCTTGAGCTGTCATACGCTATATAAGGGAAGGGGCTATATCAGGAACATCATGTCAGCTGTCAAAAAAGATTGTGCCAGATGTAAGACTCATGCTGAATATACACACAATGGCATGCACATGGATGTAGGGGAATGTCCACCACAGATACTGGTGCCTAGAGGACTATTTTAAACCTAAGCCCTGCACTGGATCATTGCTGGATGGTCTTTCAGCTTGTATCTCAGTTATCCTTGATCCTTAAATCCTGCTTGACTCACTTTTGTGTGACCTTTTTTGTGTGAGTTTTGTGAGAGTTTTTCCAAACATGGACAAAAACAGCAATGAAGAGTTGGCAGGTGTTCTAGCCTTTCCCTACCGCCTCAACTATTTAAAAAAAAAACATGCATTTTTATTTATCTTTGTGTTGCTGTACGTGCTTATTCACATTAGATGCATTGAGGCTTTGATGGCAGCTATTTCCAGTGCAGTCCAAATTCATAGACAAGGAAAAATGCCTTGTTTCTTATGTTCAAGGGAATACATCCATGAGGCACTGGGACTTAAATTCTTATTGCTATAAAGCTTAAACCAAAAGTAGGAGAGCCAGACCAAATTTATTAAAAGAGACCAAAACTGCTTTAATGATCCACAAGACAGACAGTTTCTATTTTCTATTAGTCCATTCATTTATCTTTTCAGCCTATTCAATGAGATAATGATGCTCAGTTTGAAACTCTTATATAGTAGCTATAAAGTAGCTGTAAGTCAATGTGCAGAAACAAAAAACAAATTTTGAGAGGCTTAACAGATGACACCAGAAGGCAGGCTGAAAAGTTAGGCTTGATCAGTCACAGCTGTGCCAGGAGTAGGAAAGATGTCTAGTTTGTGGAGAGCTCCACTTCTAATGGAGGTTTTTGTAAACACTAAAAAGTTCTAAAGGTCCATTTTGATTTTTCTTTTGCTTCTTCTGAGAGCTGCCTTGACTTCTTTATTTTTCAAGCTATAAATCAATGGATTCAGCATCGGAACACCAGCTGTGTTAAAAAGAGCAAACATTTTTTTGCCATCCAAGGTGCTGCTTAGGTTTGGTGTCAGGTATTGGCTAAATAATGTAGTGTACAGCAATGTGACAACTGTTAGGTGGGAGGAACATGTGTAGAAAGCCTTTTGTCTACCAGTACTAGAAGGAATCTTCAATATTGCAACTATAATGAAAACATAAGAAACACATGTGAGAAGGAATGGGGTGACAATCATGGGACCCAATCCTTCGGCTAAGAACAGGATTTCCAATAGTCTAGTGTCATTGCAAGAAATCTGCATCAAAGGGACAATGTCACAAAAGAAATGGTTGACTTCAATAGTTGTATAGCAGGAATAACTGCATACTACCCAGGCTGGGGGAATGACTTCCAAAAATGCAAACAACCAGCAGAAAGCAGCCAACAAAACATTTGTTCTTGGATTCATAATAATGTGATAATGCAGAGGTTTACAGATGGCCACATATCGATCATAACTCATAGCTGTAAGTATGACCAGCTCAGCACACTGCAAGGCGCCAAACATATACATCTGTGCCATGCAGGCCACAAAGGAGACCACCTTGTAACCAGTGATAAAATTCATGAGTATCTTATGAAGCGTCACTGTAGTGCACATGATGTCTACTACAGATAAGTTTCCTAGGAAGAAGTACATTGGCTTATGGAGCTGGGGGTCCCGGCAAGCAATAAGAATGGTTAGGTTACCACACAGGGTGATGAGATAAATGACAAGAACCACAAGGAAGATGGGAAGCTGAAGTCGAGGGTCATCTGATATCCCTTTAATGATGAAATAGTCAATAAATGTTTGATTTATGTGCATTTTTCAAAGGCTTGGAATCTGAGAATATAATACACAATCTTCAGTATATGATGCTGTTTTTTAATTTACTAGTACAATATTGACATAACTTTAAGAAGAGCATGACCAAAGTTATTCTTTTTCTAGCTCCAGGTCACTTTCATTTTACCTCCCAGAACACATGATATAATGTGGGATATAATGATATTTCATACCAAGAACTGTGTTTCCAGGCTTGTTCAACTCTAGAAGGTTGACATCCTCTGGAATTCCCTACCCCAATCTGTCAGACTGTCTCCAACTTTATCCACATTTAGGCGATCCCTGAAAACTTTCCTCTTCAGAGAAGCCTATCCTGCCTCCATCTAACAACTGCACTATTTTCTCGGTTACCTCATCCCCCACAGCTATTACCCTTTGTATAACTTGACCCTCCCTCCTAGATTGTAAGCTCTAACGAGCAGGGCCCTCTGATTCCTCCTGTATTGAATTGTATTATACTTGTACTGTCTGCCCTAATGTTGTAAAGCGCTGCGTAAACTGTCGGCGCTATATAAATCCTGTATAATAATAATAATAATAAAAAAGAAAACATAACCACTATTCTGCTTCTAACCCTTCTTGTATGACTGATCAGCTTTTCCAACTACTACAGAGAGGTTTTAGCAAGCTCCCATTGGATTGTAGTTGTAGCAGCATTTTAACTATTGTATCACATAGAAGTGAATAGGGATGAGCCGAACACCCCCCCGGTTTGGTTCGCACCAGAACCTGCGAACGGACCGAAAATTTGCACGAACGTTAGAACCCCATTGACGTCTATGGGACTCGAACGTTTGAAATCAAAAGTGCTCATTTTAAAGGCTAACTTGCATGGTGCTTTGGTACATGGTACTTGTCTTTAAAAGGGTTTGGGGACCCGGGTCCTGCCCCAGGGGACATGTATCAATGCAAAAAAAACTTTTAAAAACGGCCGTTTTTTCGGGAGCAGTGATTTTAATGATGCTAAAGTAAAAAAAAAAAAAGTGAAATATTCCTTTAAATATCGTACCTGGGGAGTGTCTATGGTATGCCTGTAAAGTGGCGCGTGTTTCCCGTGCTTAGAACAGTCCCTGCAGAAAATGTAATTTTTAAAGGAAAAAAAGTCATTTAAAACTGCTTGCGGCTTTAATGTAATGTCGGGTCCTGGCAATATGGATGAAAATCAGTGAGACAAACGGCATGGGTACCCCCAGTCCATTACCAGGCCCTTTGGGTCTTGTATGGATATTAAGGGGAACCACGCACCCAAATTAAAAAAGGAAACAACAGTATACAGGCTCTGTATTCTGAACAGCAGTATACAGGCAGTGCAAACAAGACAGGGACTGTAGGTTTGTTGTTAAGTAGAATCTGTTTGTAATTTTGAACTGGTAAATTTTTAACGTGTTTAGCTCCAGCCAAAAAATCTATTTTAAGCTTTTTGGAAGACATAGGGAAGGGTTATCACCCCTGTGACATTTGTTTTGCTGTCTGTGCTCCTCTTCAGAAGATTTCACCTCACTTTTTGTCCCAATGGCAAATGTTTTTTGAAAATTTGTTTTTTTTTGTGAAACAAGGATTGGTGATAAAGAATCAGTGGAAAGGAAAAATGTTTTTCCCATATTAACTTTTACAGGAGAGAATTTCCCTTCCTAGGGGTAGATTTCATCTCACTTCCTGTTGTCTCCATCCGTTTGCAAGTAGGAATTGTTTGTAAGTTGGATGTTTGAAAGTAGGGGTCTGCCCTTTATACTCAGCAGAAATTTGGGCCTTAGGTGTTGTTGTGGCCACAACACTGTGAGCCCTCACAGGGCCCTGCTGTGAAATATTAGATCAAGAATTGTAATTACATGCCCCTGTTGAACAGGGGCAGAAATATTGGGCCTTTGGTGGTGGTGGTGGTGCTGGTGCCACAACACTGTAAGTCCTCACTCGCTCTTGGTGGGCACAGAAACGGGCCCTGCTGTGAAATATTAGATCAAGAATTGTAATTACATGCCCCTGTTGAACAGGGGCTGAAAAATTGGGCCTTAGGCTCTGGTGCTGGTGCCACAACACTGCAACCCCTCACAGATACTCTAGTTGGAACGCAGGAACAAGCCCTGCTGCAAAATATTGCATCAAAAATTGTAATTACACACCCCTGTTAGACGGGCTGAAAAATTGGGCCTTAGGCACTGGTGCCACAACACTGCAACACCTCACAGATACTCTAGTTGGAACGCAGGAACGAGCCCTGCTGCAAAGTATTGCATCAAAAATTGTAATTACATGCCCCTGTTAAACAGGGGCTGAAAAATTAGGCCTTAGGCACTGGTGCTGGTGCCACAACACTGCAACCCCTCACAGATACTCTAGTTGGAACTCAGGAACGAGCCCTGCTGCAAAGAATTGCATCAAAAAATGTAATTACACGCCCCTGTTGAAAAGGGGCTGAAAAATTGGGCCTTAGGCACTGGTGCCACAACACTGCAACCCCTCACAGATACTCTAGTTGGAACGCATAAACGAGCCCTGCTGCAAAGTATTGCATCAAAAATTGTAATTACACGCCCCTGTTAAACAGGGGCTGAAAAATTAGGCCTTAGGCATTGGTGCTGGTGCCACAACACTGCAACCCCTCACAGATACTCTAGTTGGAACGCAGGAACGAGCCCTGCTGCAAAGTATTGCATCAAAAATTGTAATTACACACCCCTGTTAAACAGGGGCTGAAAAACTGGGCCTTAGGCACTGGTGGCGGCGCCCAGAACCAAAAATGTTCTTACAAGCTATCAGCGTGATCATTGAGGAGGAAGAGGATAATTACTCAGGATAGTCACTCAGCATCAGCATAGGCAGTCTTTGAAGGGATCTGAGATTTCCAAAAAAATTATTCGGTTACATCAGCTTTAGGTGCTTGGTAGCTGGTGGTGATCCAAGACTGATTCATTTTTATGAAGGTCAGTCGATCGACCGAGTCGGTGGACAGACGCTCCCTGTGATCGGTTACAAAGCCTCCAGCAGCACTGAATGTGCGTTCCGAAAGAACGCTGGATGCAGGACAGGCCAGTAGCTCAATTGCATACTGTGCAAGCTCTGGCCAGTGATCCATCCTCAAGACCCAATAACCCAGAGGATTTTCGGTGGGAAAGGTGTCAAAGTCAGATCTTGCCCCTAGGTATTCCTGCACCACGTAAAACAGACTCTGGCGATGGTTGTTGGAACCGATCATACCTTGGGGCTGCGGACTAAAAAATTGTCTGAACGCATCGGTCAGACAGCCACCTTCTCCACCGCTCCTTCTTTGACTGACCGAAGCCTCAGCAACACGTTGTCCAGAAACAGGAGTTTATAACCTCCCAGTCTCTGGGAACACGTTGCACAGACCTTTCTGCAAGGCCTCCCGAAGATGTTTCATCCTCTGCTCCCTCTGTGACGGCAAGATAAGGTCCGCAACCTTACCCTTGTAACATGGATCAAGGAGGGTTGCCAGCCAGTATTGTTCCTTCTCCTTGATACCACGAATACGAGGATCCTTACGCAGGCTTTGCAGGATCAGGGAGGCCATGCAGCATAGGTTTGCTGAGGCATTCGGTCCGGAGCCCTCTGGGTCACTAAGGACGACATGGTCCGCAGCCACCTCCTCCCAGCCACGTACAAGTCCATGTGTTTCTTGGGACTGATCCCTTAAAGACTGCTGCTGATGCTGAGTGCCAGGCTCCACCTCCATACTGACACAATCCTCCTTCTCTTCCTCTTCCTGTGTGATTGGCGGGCATGCAGGAACACTGTCTGGATAAAGGGGGCCTTGAGAGCTAAGGAAGTCCTCCTCTTCCTGCCTCTGTTCTGCCTCAAGTGCGCTCTCCATTATTCCACGCAGCGTGTGCTCCAACAGGTGGACAAGGGGGACAGTGTCATTGATGCATGCACTGTCACTGCTCACCATCCTTGTGGCCTCCTCAAATGGTGACAGGACAGTGCATGCATCCCTGATCATGGCCCACTGGCGTGGGGAAAAAAAACCAAGCTCCCCTGACCCTGTCCTGGTGCCATAGTCACACAGGTACTCATTGATGGCCCTCTGCTGCGTGTGCAGCCGCTGCAGCATGTCCAACGAGGCATGGACATTGCCTTCCACATGCCGGTAGAGAGCTGGAATCACCTTCCGTGAGAAAAAGTGGCGTTTGGGTACCTGCCACTGAGGTACCGCACATTCCACAAACTCACGGAAGGGGGCAGAGTCTACCAACTGAAAAGGCAGCAGTTGAAGTGCTAGCAATTTTGCCAAGCTACCATTCAACCGCTGGGCATGTGGATGGCTGGGAGTGAACTTCTTTTGGCGGTGCAGCAGCTGGGGAAGGAAAATTTGCCTGGTACAATCTGACGTCGGTGTACCGAAAGCAGATTGCCCACAAGTACTTGGCTGTGACACACCTAATTCTACACCTTCATTCCTTTCAGTGCAGGTCTCAGAGAGGACTGAAGGTATAGTGAGGTTGGAGATCTTAGCTGATGAGAGCAAGGAGAGGTCCTCTTTGTTCTTTGGTGTGGGTCTTTTAGATACGCTTGCCAACAAACTGCATGGCAGGTCAACATATGTCTGGTCAAGCATGTGGTGCCCAAGTGGGAGATGTTTTGGCCACGCGAGATACGCTTGAGACATATGTTGCAAATAGCAGCGGTGCGATCCGATGCACTCGTCTCAAAAAAGGCCCACACCAAAGAACTTTTGGAATAACGCGCAGAGGCAGCAGCGTCCTGCACATGCGGAGCTTTGGGGTGTGATGCAGTCAGTGTGCTGCCCTTAGGCTGGCCCCTGGAGGGCATCCTGCCTTGTTGGTGATATGCCTCCTCCTCCTTCTCTCTCCTATCAGGTACCCACATTGAGTCAGTGACCTCATCATCCCCTCCCTTCTCATCACTGGAGCAAACCTGGCAGTATGCTGCAGCAGGGGGAGCATGACTGCCAGATTGCTGTCCTTCTTGGGCACCCCCTCTGTCCGTGCTCATGTTACTGCCTTCATTTAGCTCAGTATCATCATCAGAGCCTTCTAAACGCTGGGCATGCTCCTGGAGCATGTACCCAACGCTGTGGTCAAACAGTTCGAGGGACTCCTCATTGGACATGGTGGGGCTAGGGAAGGAGTCACTGATGCCATTGAGCCGAGGGAAGAGGCCGCATTGGCAGCTGCTTTGCCAGACAATGTACCCTGAGCATGGGTGAGAGAAGATGAGGAGGATGAGGACGGCTTGGTCATCCACTCGACCAAGTGTTCGGCATGTTGCGGCTCAACATGGCCAGCTGCCACAAAAAAGGCCAAGCGTGTCCCACGGCCACATGCTGATGAGGTTGCACTGTCTCCACGACCAGACACAGAGCCTGCTTGCCCTCTTTTATTGGCTTGTGACTGTCTGCCTCTCTATGTTGGCCTTCCAGACATACTAATGGCCTGTAGCTGCACTAAGCTGGGATATATATATATATATATATATATATATATATATATATATATATATATATATATATATATATATATGTACTGATACACTAACTTGTAGTTTTAGCTGAACACTGTGCAGAGGTCACACTAAACTAACTTGTAGCTTTAGCTGAACACTGTGAGGAGGATGCACTACCCTAACTTGTAGCTTTAGCTGAACACTGTGCAGAGGTCACACTAAACTAACTTGTAGCTTTAGCTGAACACTGTGAGGAGGACGCACTACACTAACTTGTAGTTTTAGCTGAACACTGTGCAGAGGTCACACTAAACTAACTTGTAGCTTTAACTGAACACTGTGAGGAGGACGCACTACACTAACTGTAAATAGTCTAGCTGCCTGACTGTGATACTAATAGGATCAAAAGAACACCAGCAATTTTCTTCAGGTAGCTGTAAATACTGTAACAACGCAAGCCTGCCTGTCAGTAGGAAGATAACAGGAACGGATCTAGCTAAACTGAATACAGTGTATATATATATATATATATATATATATATATATATATATACAACACCTGGGATGCATATATATATATATACACAATACACTGTAAGTGCAGCTAACTCACTGACTGTCCTGCCTAATCTAGCTAACTCAAATGAAATGACGCTGTCTGTCTCTCTCTCTAAGCACGCCGGAACACACTACACAGGGCGGCCTTATATAGTGTGGGGCATGTTCTAAACCCCATGAGCCATAATTGGCCAATGCCACCCTGGCTTTGGCCAATTACAGCTCTCTCTACTGACTGCGCTGTGATTGGCCAAGCATGCGGGTCATTGTGCATGCTTGGCCAATCATCAGCCAGCAATGCACTGCGATGCCGCAGTGAATTATGGGCCGTGACGCGCCACACAAATTTGGCGCGAACGGCCCGTATCGTTCGCAATTCGGTGAACGGGCGAACAGACAATGTTCGAGTCGAACATGGGTTCGACTCAAACACGAAGCTCATCCCTAGAGGTGAACATACAGCCTTTGCAAACCTGTAAATCTATAAAGGAGCCTAAAGGGTGAGGTCTATTAAAAGGAAGCATCATGGTTGACCAAATGGGCCTCTATAGATGGACAGGTTCCCAATAAGGATGCTGCATAGACCTGATGGCTCTGGTGTGGAAATTAGACCTCTGATGCTGGTAATTTTACAGTAAATTACACTAATAGTGGTATTAGTCACTATTTAAAAAAAAAGCTAAGATCCCTTTCACACCTCTGCACTTTAGGTTCACATTCCAGCATTTAAACCCACATATAATAATATATGCTGCTCTTTTTTTATCACTACTTATAATAGGCCAGTTCTTGTGTATCTTATTAAACATCATCATTAAAGCTACACTTTAGTTGCTGTTTCGAGCACGCTCATCTTTTATCATATCAAAAGTTAACGTGTGTAAAATTCACAGTTTGTTCATTATATTTGCTATTTGATACATGTAACTACACACAAAAAGAACCTCCAATACAGAAAACATATATAAAGAGAGAACAGCGCTCACAAAAAATTAATTAATTGAATACATACACCATCATTTGTGTTGCAGCTGCTGGATACAAATATTATGACTTTCAAAAAATATACAACCAAAACCTGCGCTGGCAACTTCTATATCAAAAGTATATAGGAAATCAAAAAGTGAAAAAGGATATATAAAATATATGTACAGTGAGTGGTAATATCGCTAGTATAGTGCGACTAAATAAGAAAGTGATGTCGCTACTCAGATGCGACCATTCAAAACCGTGGCATATTATTTGGTATTTGCTATTCCTAACCATTCATAAATGTGAACGTAGATCCTCTAAAAATATATATCATATGTGTAACCATATAGAAAATATGCAAAAGACTTTAATAGCCCCAATGAATAAACAATAAATTTCAAAGCTAGATGCAGAGGATATAGAGATGAAGTAAGGCTTGTGCTGCTGACTTTATAATAGGACCTTGGGAGCCGCGGACCTCACGTTCCACCCAAAAAATGAAAGAAAATAAATATAGTGTAATCCTGTAAAGTACAAGATCAATTGCGCATACCATCGCTACTCACGGAACGGACATGCAGAGCAGGCATTCAGATTCTAGTCAGTGATCACTGATAAGCGGCGTGCGCTCATCTGACTACAGGAAGTGATGTCACTGGTTCTCAGGCGTAGGAGTCTTTGATAACTCCCTGGGGGAGGGGCGAAACGCATCGACGCAACATCCGGCTTACGCCTGAGAACCAGTGACATCACTTCCTGTAGTCAGTGGAGCGCACGCCGCTCATCAGCGATCACTGACTAGAATCTGAATGCCTGCTCTGCATGTCCGTTCCGTGAGTAGCGCTGTTATGCGCAATTGATCTTGTACTTTACAGGATTACACTACATTTATTTTCTTTCATTTTTTGGGTGGAACGTGAGGTCCGCGGCTCCCAAGGTCCTATTATAAAGTCAGCAGCACAAACCTTACTTCATCTCTATATCCAACACAGCACTATGGCTGACTGCCCTAAACCTCTTGGGTTGGAAGATTGAAGTCTGTTGTTGTTTTCAGTGAAGGACTATCTGCATCTAGCTTTGAAATTTATTGTTTATTCATTGGGGCTATTAATGTCTTTTGCATATTTTCTTTATGGTTACACATATGATATATATTTTTAGAGGATCTATGTTCACATTTATGAATGGTTAGGAATTGCAAATACCAAATAATATGCCACGGTTTTGAATAGTCGCATCTGAGTAGCGACATCACTTTCTTATTTAGTCGCACTATACTAGCGATATTACCACTCACTATACATATATTTTATATATCCTTTTTCACTTTTTGATTTCCTATATACTTTTGATATAGAAGTTGCCAGCGCAGGTTTTGGTTGTATATTTAATACAGAAAACATGTTCAAACTATAAAAATACAATACAAAACAAATGCTTTAACATGCAATTCAACTCTTCTTAGTATTTTCAATTATCAGACATTTTTGGGTACAATTTATCAAGGTTAGCTGTGTGATGCATTCACTCTTCACTTCAGTCTCCTAATGCCCCGTACACACGGTCGGACTTTGTTCGGACATTCCGACAACAAAATCCTAGGATTTTTTCCGACGGATGTTGGCTCAAACTTGTCTTGCATACACACGGTCACACAAAGTTGTTGGAAAATCCAATCGTTCTAAACGCGGTGACGTAAAACACGTATGTCGGGACTATAAACGGGGCAGTGGCCAATAGCTTTCATCTCTTTATTTATTCTGAGCATGCGTGGCACTTTGTCCATCGGATTTGTGTACACACGATCGGAATTTCCGACAACGGATTTTGTTGTTGGAAAATTTTATAGCCTGCTCTCAAACTTTGTGTGTCGGAAAATCCGATGGAAAATGTGTGATGGAGCCTACACACGGTCAGAATTTCTGACAACAAGGTCCTATCACACGTTTTCCGTCGGAAAATCCGACCGTGTGTACGGGGCATAATAGTTTGCATGCCTATAGCTGGGAGCACAGTGGTAGATGTTTACTGAAACTGGTGCACTCAGAATCTGGTGCAGCTGTACATGGTAGCCAATCAGATACTAACTTCAGCTTGTTCATTTAAGTTTTGGCAATAAAACCTGGAAGCTGATTGGTTGCTACGCAAAGTTTCACCAGAGTTTGAACTAGCCAGTTTTAGTAAATAACCCCCAGTGCATGCTTACTCAGCTATGTGTGTAGAGTATGTACCTAGAGATTGCTCTTTTATTGTGCCTAACGTTGCACCATGCTATTTATATACTGTGAGAACCCTATGAAAAGCTATTGAAAAGAAAATGCAGTGCAACAACAGAAAAGTAAGTGAAAATGTGCTTTAGATAGAAAACATTTTTTTTATAGAAAATATAAACTGCATATGTGAATTTGCCCATTATTGTATATTCAATACTATCAATAGTTACCAACCCATTGACCCTGATTTTTTATTTTTTTGTAAATTTCTATGGATGTTAGTTCATGACCCTGTGGCTTTTATTTAAACCTATATACATTCATGCAGTAGTGCCAACATGTTGTAGTGTGGTCAGAACATAATGGTCATTTTTTTATGCAGCAACAAATATGCATTTTGCTAGCTACTTACCGATGTCAGCTTTTTGGGTGCTCTGATATAAAAAAGAAGTAACACATGACAATGTTTTGGGCACATAATTATGGTACAGTGCTGTTTCTGTGTATTTTGAATCCAAACTAGTCATTGTACAAAATACAGTTTAGTCCATCAAAGCATGCTTTCCATGTTTCTGTCTATAAAACATTTAGAGACTCATTTAAATGGAACACATGGTGTACCTGAAACCTAGCTCAAAATAAATGTATAATGCAAAATCTAATGCTATTTGAGTATTTAAAAAGTTATGTTGACTAGGGTTTCACCACGTGGAAAATAGTGAGTCACCTCATTTAGTGAAATTAGGCTATTCTAAAGAAAATGTGTTTTTCCAAGGGGTCCTTTTCTCACGTCAAATATCAAGCGCTATCATTGGTGAGCAGGTACATGAAACTGTCCTGTAGAGTGCAGCTTCTTGCAGATGTGTGAGTACTGTATATATAGACTGCAGTTATAATTACTGTATATATAGACTGCAGTTATAATTAATCCCCCTAGCTCTGTTATTTTTAGTCTCATAAGGGCAATTTGATTGGTAATTACCATGCAGAGTGTGCTACTGTTGCATGCCTTTATTTTAAGGAAAGACTATTTTTTATCATTAATATAATAATAATTATCATTATTATTAGAAACATTTATATTTATACTTTGAGAGACAATTTAACCAGCATGAGGTACAAAGAGTAGAAGTATGAATTGCTAATACTGCTAAGAAAAAAAGCGGAACTTCATTTAAAACTGTTCTTTTTAGCTTTGGACAGAGTGGGGACAGGTTAGAAAAGTGGTGATCTAAATCTAGATGTAGGGCACTTCAACTGTGGCCTCTCCCCAGGGGAGCAGACATAATATTCAGTATAAGTAATGCAACAGAATATTCTATGGACTGTAGAAATGCTACAGGAGATGGTCAGAGATTGTGAACATGTTATAGGTGTGGTTGGAACCTGGTGATATGCTTAGGAGATGATCAGAAAATAGGGACATACTGCAGGAGATGGTCAGTTACTGTGCACATGCTACAGATGTGGTTGGAGACTATGGACTTACTCCCGGAAACAGTCAGAGACTGGGGGCATGCTACAGGTGTGTAGGCAGGGTTAACTACCAGTTTAATTGTACAATTGCCCTGTAGGTGGAGAGTGAGGGTTTTCCCATATATAAGGGATATGACAGGATTACAGGAGTGGATTGGCCTGCAGAGAGCTAAGAATGTAGCAGTGGAGCTATGTGCTTTCTCCCCTTTGGGGAGAGGCCTAGTTAAACGAGAAGTATGGCCACAGCTTTTGTGGCCATACTTCTATTCTGGGTCACAGGAGTGCACTTACTTTTCCTCTTCTGTCACCCAGAATTAGCTGACGTCACAGAGCAGATCCAGGCTCTTGAACTTTCTGACCATTTTGCTGGGATCCACCCAAATGCCTGATTGGCAGCTGGCTCAGTCTCTCAGCGCGTGGGTGAGAGCCTGAGCTAGCTGCTCCCACCTTCTCTCCAGGTCGGCACTCCAGTGAGCCTTGGAAGGGCAGAACAGAGAGTGACAGTTACGGCTCTCAGCTCAGAGCAGACCAAGAACTGAAAGATCAGACGTCATATGATTGCTCAGTTCTCTGGCTTAGAGACAACAGGGGACAACTGCAGCATCCGACCAGTGCTGCAGCATGAAGGTGAATATAAAGTTTGTTTTGCTTTTTTGATGCCAAACTTCTCCTTTAAGAACTCAGAACTGTGACCCTTGAATAGGATTTCAAGATTAAGTGAAGACATGTTACATAACCGTAAATACTGCAATTCTCCCTACTTACACTTTACTGGACTTTATTGGAGCAATATTTCCTTTCCCGATTGTTACGGTCTGTATGAACTGTTAAAGCTGAACTCAAGGAATTCAGCCACTTTCTAAAATGTGCTTACTATTGGTTAAGTCCAATGAGGTGTGTGCCACCTCATGGACTTATCTCTCTAATTTATAATTGCCAGTTTTACTGAGCACTAGGAGTACAGCTATCACAATGCTACAGGAGCTCTGACGGAAGCAATGCTGATTTCTCATACAGCAGTTTCTCTGCCCACCCCTCCCCTCCCTTTTGCTGTCCACTCACGGGAGGCTTTGATGGTGTGACATTTACATTATACAAGGTACTCTGTAATTGGGCAAGAGGAGGGGAGGGGTAGGGAGTGTGTCTGCACAATCAGTGTGCACAGCCAATACCTTGGGAAAAGAGTAACTGTAAATACTAGTGCAAACCTGACTGGCCTAGGAGCTGCCGGTGATTAGGGAGAGGAGTCACCCTACTAGTGGTGAAACTGATATCCCCTCAAAGAACATGTGCCAGGTGACCCAGGCCCCAATTTTCCACAGGCTTTGGGTATTCAATTAGGCTTCTGGAGCTCTAATCTGAACCGCAGCAAATTGCAGGACCCTGCATGAGAGTTGCTCCAGGTGTATTACGGTTGTTATGGACTTGGATCAGGGGAATGGTGTGAGCAGATCTCAAACCAGCATCTGTGCAGTTACAAAGTACAGAATAAGACCTTAATAGCCAAGTTTACTTGTACGACCACAGCTTCAGGATATGATCATGTGAGGCATGGATGAGCAAGTGCCTAAGGAGTGCCTAAGGAGTTGAGCGGCTGATAGATGATAACATTTTTTTTCCTTTCACCACAGGTGGAAGGAAAGGAAACTGGTCGATTACACCATTCACAGTCAGTCTTGATGGGGGAATCCCTCCTGAAGCACTATTGTGTTCAGCTGGCACAACACAATGCTCACTGCTGGTGGCTATAGCCACTGGCAGTGTTTGACAGGCTGGTTATACTGAAGTCGATCTATAAAAGAAAACTCTTCTCTGCTCCCTCCCGTGCACATTACCCCTCTATTCTGTATGCACTGCGCTTTCCTGTGCACATTGCCCCCATACCTGTACACACTCCCCCCCTGCACACATCACCCCCTCCTTGTACACCATGCCCCCTCCTGCACATAATGCCCCCTCCCTGTACATATTACCTCCCCCTACACATAATACCCCCTCCATGTACATATTACCCCCTCATAGACACATTTCCACCTCCTGTACAAGTTATCCCCTCCCTGTACATAATACCCCTCATGCACAAAATGCCCCCTCCTGTACATATTACCCCCCACTGTACATGTTAACCCCCTCCCTGTACATACTACCCCCCGCCCTGTACATATTGCCCCCCCTCCTGTACATGTTACCCCTCCTGTACATATTACCTCCCTCCTTGTACATGTTACCCCCCCTCCCTGTACATATTACCCCTCTTCCTGTACATGTTACCCCCCTCCTGTACATGTTACATTCCTCCCTGTATATGTTACCCCCCCTCCCTGTACATGTTACCCCTTTCTGTACGTAGTACCCCCTCCCTGTACATGTTACCCCACCACTGTACATATTACCCCCCTCTTGTACATGTTACCCCCTGCACATATTACCCCTTCTCTGTACACGTTACCCCCTTCCTGTACACGTTACCCCCCATGCATTGCCCCCTGTCCCCCCACACATTGCCTTCTTGCACTTGCTCATTGTCACCAAAAATATGTCTGAGATGTTGCATTATTACTGATCAGCCTGGCAACAACTGATACTGTCTCGCTGGGCTGCACACCAGAGATCCGTGCATACCAAAAGGAAGCTGTGAGTCAGGCTCTAGCTGCTCACATTCCTGAGATCCCTGTCAGCAACTCGGACTACACAGCAAAAACGGCAGAGCAGTAGCAATGCTACTTTGTTCCATAAGAAGCCCAGACAGAGTAGTGGAAAGTGCTTATTGGAGGCTTCCCAGAAAGAGGTCTGTTTCTTACCTGGAAGCAGTCACAGCATGAGGGATCCGACTTTGTAACACAGAGCAGCTGCAAGTTCAGTGCAGAATCACTGTACTGGACCTGCAGCGGCCACCCAGGCCCCTGGGATATGGGCGGGGTTGCAGGTGTGACCCTTGCAACCCCTGATGCTACACCTATGCCCAGGGGTCACACAATAACTATCCAGGACCACATGCGACCCTTGGGTCTCAGGTTATGCCAGGTTGGGGTTTAGAAGCACAGTAAGATTTTATTTTTGAATGATTTATTTAAAGGGAAAAAATGGAGGCGGGAGGAAACATATCTTCATGAGAACATGAAATACATAAAAAACATTAGTCAGCCAAACAAAATTGTCACAGTAAATCCAAAATCACAGACAATGTGCAATACTCATGGTATTATGAGTAAAGAAGGCAACATTCAAAAGGCCATAAAATGGCAACAATAAGCTTGAAGAATTTGCTTGAAAATGGTACTACAGGCAAAGAGACTGCCATCAGATTGTGGAAGACCTTAGGGTCAACGGGGATGTAAGTCACTGGCAGGGGTAACATCCTAAGCCCTGCCAAAGAGTTTTATATTAAAATGAGGTAGGTAGAAAGGAATAAAAGAAATGGAAATAGGGAGTGAAGAGAGAAAGAGAAGAGGGGAAAAAAGGAGATGGGGAGGGAACATGTCTTCATGAGTCACAACAAGTCCTTTACCTGGGCAAGACTAAATTTAAGGAGTTCTTTGTACTTCTCAGAAAAAATGAACTGGGTCCAATAGCACCACTTCTTGCTGATGCGGGCTTCCTGCTTTTTCATGGAAGAGGTGAGCTCCTCCAAGTAAATAATACTGTTTGCCATTCTAATGCATTGACTCACCGTGGCTGGAGAGGAGGATTTCCATCTTGAGCTGCATTGAGAAGGTTAGAAAATTGATTATTGGATGATGGACTTTATAGGCATAACACAGATATATATAAAAAATATATTTATTACAAAAAATTAAATAAAAATAATTACATAAAATTTCATAAATTATTCACAAAATGTGTCTATGAGCCTAGACAACACACCACCTACATACATATAAAATAATAACAATCAAAGAGATCGGAGGACCATATAGATCACTCTACAGTATTGAAAGAATTGAAGAGGTAGTGTGTCATGAAAACTCAGCTCTACATGTTGCGCATATTCCACAAACGCTTCTTCAGGAGCTTGTGGTGTATTCTATGAACAAAAAAGATTGTTTGCAATTAAATTAATCACATTTTGTATGTTTGAATATACAAAACATTAAAACATACAAATTGTGATGAATTTAATTGCAAAAAATCTCTTTCGTTCATAGAATACGCCACAAGCTCCTGAAGAAGCGTTTGTTGAATACGCGCAACATGTAGAGCTGAGTTTTCATGACACACTACCTCTTCAATTCTTTCAATACTGTAGAGTGATCTATATGGTACTCCAATCTTTTCGATTGTTATTATTTTATATGTATGTAGGTGGTGTGTTGTCTGGGCTCATAGGCACATTTTGTGAATAATTTATGAAATTTTATGTAATTGTTTTGATTTTATTTTTTGTAATAAATATATTTTTGATATATATCTGTGTTATGCCTATAAAGTTCATCATCCAAAAATCAATTTTCTAACAATCTAAATTATTGGGACGTGGCAATTTCTATAAAAATGTCGTATCCACAGTACCATTCTGTGGTGATACGAATTTTTAATCATATGCATTGAGAAGGTGTCTCACCAAAGAATGATGGTATTTGCTCTTAGAGAGGGAGGCAAGCAGACGGGTCCTGTTTGCGGGAGAGATCATGACTAAATATACAGACCGGCAGAAGGGGCAGATCAACAGCCAGGGCCAAAAGATGCGCAGGAGTGTTCCTTTAGCTGCTCCACATCTCCAGCAGTCAGGACATACATTGGGAAATACAGTATGCAGTATATCCTCTATGGGGCCCTATACGACTTGGTGAGAAGTTTGAAGCCTGATTCCTGCAGTCGAGAGGGGGTGGAAGAAGAGAATAAATTCCTTTTGCTCAGGGGTTAGGTCTTGGGCTTAACCTTTCTCCCATGCCACCAGGAATGTTGGGCTGTAATTGTTTTGGGGAGAAATCAGTTTAGAGTAAGCAAAGGGAAGACCATGTCTGAGAGCACAGTAATATTTTTAATGCTGTCTGTGTTTGGTTGGATACATTTCCTCTCTCGTCCTGTCCTGTGACCAGACAAGAAGAGAAAGGACAGAAACAGCGATATAAAAATTTTGGTCAGGTAAAATGTGCTGTTAGTAACTGACAACTCTCCAGGTGCCTAGGAGTTCCAGCCTGTATATGTTTCCTGTATATGAAACCTGGGAGCATATCATATAGATTCCATGACTATCCCATTTATTCTGTCTTAACAGATACAATATTGCACAACATGGTGGGCAAAGTTAGCCATTTATCGTATACTTAATACTCTGAACAAGCCATCACCATTTTCTTTTTGATGATGTCCAGCACCAGCAGCATTCACCTATACATGTTGAAAACCCAGCCTTAATGGGCACATGTGTGCATAAAACCTTCTGTACTCTTTTTATAGCCATGCTCCAGAACTGAGAGACAGAAATCTTGCCTGTCTTATGTCTGTGTATCTCTGGACAAAGAAACCTCAAGTCTGGGTGGCATGCATTATGCATATATACCCTGTCCACAACTAACCAGTGTGTCAACCACAGCCAATTGTCATAATATGTAGTATGTAAATACTACAGGGACTGATTTACTAAAGGCGAATAGGCTGTTTCCTTTGCAAGTGAAGTTTCACTTTGCAAGGGAATTTTTACCAGTGCTTAGTGAATGTGATGAAGCTCTGCTGACTTCCCTCATCCATTTTTTATTTTCTGTGCACATATGTGGGTATTCTTTGCAAAGTAAAACTTCACCATATTCACTAACCCAGATGTCAACATTACAAACAGAGTTTTTTTGTGTTTTAAATATGCTGCAACACCTTTTGGTGTCTCTGTATGCAATTTTTGAACTTCCTTTATCTTCCTCCACAATTGAACTCTTTTTTTTGTCTTTTAGCATGTTGCTATTTGCAATAAAAGGGTTACCTGGTCATAGATACAGACCAAATGCAGGTAATCCATAAATAGTGTACTTTTTTGTACTTCTTTTTAAATGCATTGGTGTTGCCAGAATGTTGACATTGTATGTCATATATGTTTCAAACTGATTTTTTTGTGGCTTAAAAGTATTGCAGCTAGCTTGCTAACTTTGTGACAGACTTTCTTGTTTTTTTGTAAGTTATCACCAGAGCAATTTTTAGGGTCTGATTTGTCAATTGTATAGCATACAATCACATTAGCCAACAGTTGTTGCTCACACACTTTGTTGGGTTAGAAAAATGTCAGAGCTGGTGGACTCATTTTAAATGTTTCTCTACACAATTGTAAAATCTAATTTAGTATTTGACGTTATCTCAAGGTATACATTTGTTTGACATTTCTAGTAAATCATTTTAAACACCAACTACAGACACACATAAAAACACCAATGCAATGTAATTGCTGAAATGTTAATTTAATTTGTTTTAAATGCCACTAGTGTAATGTTCTTTGTAATCTCCTGTTCAAAAGCACTGTTAGAGGAAGGGGAAGCACTTTGGGCCATTCAGGTGTGCTGCGTGCACATGTGCAGACAAGAAACATATTGACAGGAGGAGAGAGCAGAGAGATGATCCATGACTGGTTGAACTTTCACTAATCTCCAGTGAAAAGGAAAATGATTATTCTTTTACATCAAAGTGTATTGTACTTATAGTGTAAAAATGGCCTAGAGTCCATATATGCTGCCAGTTCAATAATTGTAAATGCATAGCCAATAATTTAATATTTGGAACATAAAACTTTATTAAATTTCTTCTCACTTATTTCTAAGTTACTGACAAACAATGCGAATGACAGTAGTTAAAAGTCTTTAAAGGATAAGTTCACCTTTGGGAACATGTTACACGTTCCATCCATGTTTACGGTGGAGCATGCAGCATTTTCCCACTGCTACTGCCACTTGCCACTCCCCCCTCCCTCCTTGTGATAGCAGTATGGGGAGAAATTCCGTGTACTAGCTGTCACTTTTTGAAAAGAGCGTGGCCGTGCGGGGCTCTGCCCACATGACCTTGTCATTCATTCACAGGGTTCTGTGAATGAATGATCTACAAATACATATGTCAGCTTGTAGTTCTCAATGAACTACCACAGCGCTGTTGAGTGCTGTGGTAGTTAATTGAGTTTTTCTGTCAGGTTGAAACTGCCTGCCCATACGATGCATGTGTAAACACCAGTGATCAGTGACTTTGTGATTCCACACCCAGTGTCCAAGTTAAGGCTTAAAAGGCCAATCAAATATCAATATAGATGATTTGTGCATGAATCCCACATTCAGCACTCCCGGAACACCAGAAAGCCAAAAGTCCTTACCAGATTTTAATGATCTCTAAATGCAGGAGACCAAAAGCATTTAGACACGCAAATGAGGTTACTCCAGGGTCTGCTACCACTTTCCAGCCCTGTCCAGTCAATCTGCGATTTCCAGGGGTACTGAACTTTCCTCAGAAATAGTAGGAAGACAACAACAGTAGACCATCGAGTAGTACTGCTAAAACTCCCAATTGTTTACATGAAAATATACTCACAAGCATCACAGGGTACAAAAAAGCATAAAACACCTCGCTGTACATCGGTGGGCATAGTGATGTCATAGGCCGATAGCCCTGCCCAATGCATTTTGTCTGTAAATGGGACATCTTCAGAGACAAAAAAGGGGCCAGTGACATCTGTTTTACGTTTATATAGAAGTTCGCCAATGATGTAAACTAGCTACAGCCATCAAATCTGGAAATTGCCAAAATTGGAAGTGACGGAAATATCTTTATCAAATTGACAATTTTATGTAAAAAAAAATAATTTTCATTCGACAATTTCCAAAAACATTTGCCAAAAAATTAAGTCTTCAAAAGACCACTTAGAAAATACTTTGGGGTTTTTACTTTCCAAAATGTGGTAATTTTGTTGGTGTTTCCACTGTCATGGTGCTCCAGTGCCTCCAAAATTGTAATAGGCAGTCAGGACATTACATGTGTGATTTATGCCCTTGAAATGCCTAAAAGTGCTCCTTGGGTTTTGGGCCTCTCTATGTGGCTATTTTGTGAAAAAGTCTCACAGAACGTGACAGCGCTGAAAGCTGAGAAATTAGCTTGGGCTGGAAGGGGTGAATGTCTTCAAAAGACACACCTTGCCTCTTAGACAATACATTAGGGTGTTTGCTTTCCAAAATGTGGTAATTTTATGGGTGTTTCCGCTGTCATGGTGCTCCAGAGCCTCCAAAATTGTAATAGGTAGTCAGAAAATGACATGTGTGATTTTTGCCCCTGGAATGCCTGAAGGTGCTCCTTGGGTTTTGGGCCTGGCTGTATGGCTATTCTGTAAAAAGACTCATGCATGTAGCATTGCCATACTCGCGTGACAGCGCTGAAAGCTGAGAAATAGCTTGAGCTGAAAGGGGTGAAAGTGTCAAGTCTTGGGGTGGTTA
This sequence comes from Aquarana catesbeiana, assembly GCF_042186555.1. Lineage (NCBI taxonomy): Eukaryota > Metazoa > Chordata > Amphibia > Anura > Ranidae > Aquarana > Aquarana catesbeiana. The sequence goes on along the minus strand of NC_133332.1, from coordinate 78,622,168 downwards.
ATATAGTATGGAGCGGTTTGGAAGGCTTGCTACAGCAACAATTTGTGGGATGTGGAGAGCAGTTTGACAGAGGTATCCCCCGATACACAGATAGTATTAAAAGGTGTTAAAATGTCTCCTGATCTCAGCTTACTCCCCAGACTCTTTACAAAGTCCTGGAGTTTGGTATATTTCCATCCATCTAGTATTAGCCATTTTCTCTGTAATAGGCAAGGGGTTGTCAAACAAATGCACAGAGACCTGGCACTGCCTTGGCGGACATGTACCAAAGAAAAAAAAATGTACAATTCTGTTTGACTTGGAGCTGCAATTTTATTTAGGGGAACCATTTGAAATGTAAAATTCCTTCAAATAACATATCTGGGGATGCCCTTAACCTGCCTTTTGAAGTGGCACATTTGTACTAAGTATATAATCTACTACAGCAACATTGACATTTGCAAATAAAGAAAATGCTGTTTAAATTGCTGGTAAATGATAGCTCTAGGTCGGTAACTTCTGTTTGTAAACAAACGGCTGGATATTATCTTCATCTATACTTTACTTTATTTTATTATAGATGTAAAAGGCTATTTGCACTCTTCTTGAGGAATAGATGGCTCCAGTGAGCAGCTGATATGGTAAAAGTGGCTATAAAGGTGTGAAAGACTCCCAGTTGCAGTGGTTTGCGTTTAACAAGGTTGGTTCTGTGTTAATACAGTCTGGTTGTCTATATAATATTGAGGGTGAGGTGAGTGCATTTACAGTTGAAGGGGGCGGGATCTCTGTCAAGCTGGCTCATTGTGGATAATGGCAAAATTGCCACAGAGCCCACTCCTGTTCTCCTCTCAGATTATGAGCCTGTCCTGTATCCTCCCCAGTGAGATCCTACAGAATAGCTATTTTCAACCTTTTTACCCCAGAAGAACCTTTGATATAATTCTCAGTTCTCGGGGAACCCCTGCTAAAATGATAATATTTGCTACTCATGGTACATTAGATCAGTACATTGTTAATATAATAATGATAAATTAATAATGTGGCATATTTGCTATATTTGGCATCCAAGGATGATTGTTTTTTTAACACCCCTGATGTATATGACTAAACTATTTTCATGAACCTAAATTGAAAAAAATAATATGAAGAATGAGAGAGGAAAGCACTCACATTGCCACATCTGCAAATTGAAGGGGGAAAAAAGGGTACTAAACAAGTAACCAGAGGTCGGACGTTAAAGGCATAAAAACAATGGAGAAGTAACAAAAATAAAGTTTATTGAAAAAAGTACATGGTATAATCACAGTGTTCAAATAGATTAAAAATCATATACAATGATACAATTTGTACAATGAGCCCATGTGCGTCTACGCGTTTTGCTGTGAGGCTTCTTCAGGACACGATCTTTGTTACGTCTCTGAACCTTGATCGTGTTCTGAAGAAACTTCACGGTGAAACGCGTAGACGCACAAGGGCTCATTGTACAAATTGTATCATTTTATATGATTTTTAATTTTGAACACTGTGATTATACCATGTACTTTTTTCAATAAACTTTATTTTTGTTACTTCTCCATTGTTTCTATGCCTTTAAAGTCCGACCTCTGGTTACTTGTTTAGTACCCCTTTTTTCCCCCTGAAAAAAATAATAACAATAAACAACCTAGAAAAGTGATGCAAAAAGTGAAAAGTGTAGTACATCTTTACATTAATGGTCAATGAAGTACCCCCTTACACTAGTAGTCAGTGGAGCAGGGAGCAGGTAGTACATTGGTGGTCAGTATAGCAGGGACCTATTATATCGGTGGTCAATGGGAGAAGGGCATCTCTACATTGGTAGTCAATGGAGAAGTGTCCCCCTACATTTTTAGTTAGTGAAGAAGGCAATTAGTGAAGAAGGCACCCTTAAGATTGTTGATCAGTGGAGAAATGCCCCTGTACATTGGTGGTCAGTGGACTAGAGACCTATTATATCGGTGGTCCATGGTAGAAGGGCATCCTCACATTGGTGGCTTGTGATGAATTGCTCCCTTACATTGATAGTCAATGGAGAAGTGCTTCAATACATTGGTGGTCAGTGAAGAAGTGTCCCCTTAGATTAGTGGTCAATGGAAAAATACCCCATTACACTGCTCAAATAACTCCTAGCAACCTCTGGAGGAACCCTAGGGTCCCACAGAACTCTAGTTAAGAAAAAGAGAAAATCAACCCTTTTTTGCCCTATATAGTTCACCAGTTCTGAATCTGAAAACATCTAATGTATATGTAATTATAGTTGCCAGTATATTGTCTGCATACAGCAGACACATTGTTTTTTTTTAATACAGTTGCATTTTTTCTTCATTTCTTTAGACTATGATTTGTGGCAATCTAGCTACAACTTTCAGAGAAAAATAATTACCAATTTGTTCATCCAATACATGCTACCTGAGGCTTGACATATATTTCTGCAAAAAAACATTTTTAAGATATGACTTCAAGTCATTGGTTTGAACTTGTCCAGGCTTCTCCTGAGAGCTAATTTTACATCTCTATTTTTAAGACTATAGATCATTGGATTGAGCATTGGGACAGCAGCTGTGTTGAACAGAGCTAAATATTTTTTGGAGTCCAAAGTGCGACTTAGGTTTGGTGTCAAGTACTGGCTCACCAGTGTTGTATAGAGTAATATAACAACAGTGATGTGCGATGAACATGTGTAGAAGGCCTTACGTCTTCCTTGACTCGTACGGATCTTCAAAATGGCAACAACAATAAAAATATAAGGAATAAGTGTAAGAAGAAATGGTGTTAGATTTAAGAGGAAAATGCCTTCTATGAAAAACAACATTTCCAAAAATGATGTATCATCACAGGAAATCTTCATCAAGGCAGTAATGTCACAGAAAAAGTGGTTGATTTCATTTGATGAATAACAAGAAAAGCTACACAGTATACTCACAGGGGGAATAGTTTGTAAAAACCCCACTGACCAGCAAGCAGATGTCAATAGAGCACAGGTTTTAATATTCATATTCATGTGATATCTCAAAGGGTTGCAGATAGCTACGTAACGATCATAGCTCATGGCTGTTAGTATCCAAAGCTCATGTCCTATTGAAGAACCCAAAATGTATGTTTGTGTCATACAAGAAAGGTAGGATATGGTTTTATCACGAGTAATAAAAATAACGAGGATCTTATACAGAGTGTTGATGGAGGATGACATGTCCACTATGGACAAGTTAGCAAGAAACCAGTACATCGGAGTGTGAAGATGAGGGTCCAAGCAAATAAGTAGAAAAATAGTCATGTTACCGCATAGAGTGATTAGATAAATGAGAAGGACCAGACAGAAGACAATAATCTCAACCTCTGGAGCATCTGAAAATCCTCCGATGATAAAATACTTGATAACTGTTTGATTTGTGTACATGTCTACAACATTCTAAAACCTAAGATAAAACCCATGCATAGATATTAATGTTAATCCAATTTGTTTAAATTAAAAATGTTTAACTTTTGACATGCAGATATAAAGAAAAAAATATTTGCTAAATAAAGTGGGGGAGAAGAAGCAGCACATTGAGACATTCTGTCAATTGTGTTGACATGTACAGGTGGCTAGGAACATGCTCACTGGAGGAGAGAGCAGAGTAAGAAAAGGAGTAAGCTGTATAGACTGCTGCTAATATTTCACTAATAACAGTATGGAGGAAGAAAAGTAAACCTAACTTGTTTTCTTAACTGTGGTAGATAAAATTTAGGATATCAATCTGGCTGTGCTGTCTGAAAGAGCTGTGCAAAACTCTGGACTGGATGCACAGAAATGCAAATCTTTTGACAGCAAAGCAGCACACTTATGTTTTTCAACCATGAATTTTGTGGTTTGCCTGGAGTTTAGCTATAAGTACTATAGCCACTTAAGGACCAGGCCTATGCAGACACTTTTTGTTTACAGGTAAAAAATCTGTATTTTTTTGCTAGAAAATTACTTAGAACCCCCAAACATTATTATTATTTTTTTTAGCAGAGGCCCTAGAGAATGAAATGGTGGTCGTTTTCTTTTTGTCTTGTTTTGTTTTTCTTGTAAAATATGAACGATGATGTTACGCAGGGTAAATGGATACTTTACATATCATGCTTTAAAATTGTGCATGCTTCTGGAATGGCACAAACTATAGTACTCTCCATAGGCAATGCTTTGAAAATGTTTACAGGTTACCAGTTTAGAGTTACAGAGTAGGTTTAGTGCTAGCTATATTGCTCTCACTATAACGTTCGTGGCAGTACCTCACATGTGTGGTGCAAACACCGTTCACATATTTGGTGTGTGACCTACATATGTCTTAACCACTGCACGTTAGCACGGGGGCCCATTTTTATTTTTTTCTATTTATTTTATTAAATTTTTTTAATTTTTACACTGTGATGTTTTTATCACTTTTGTTGCTGTCGAACAAATGTAAACATCTCAACAATAAAGCAGACAGGTCCTCTTTATGGAGAGATCTGGGGTCAATAAGACCCCACATCTGTCTTCTACAATAAAAAGCTACAGAAAAAGCAAAAAACATTGATATAATGCTTTCTAAAAAAAAAGGCCTTGCTTACTTCAGCCGTGAACTGGAAGTGACATAATGACCTTGTTACCAGCCTCCCAGGCTGTAGAGATGAGTGGAGGCCCTCTTTCCTCTGCTAAACTCTATGGCCAGCTGCCGTCACCGCTGGATCGGTTCCCAGGCTTTCTGATGAGCCAGGTAAGCTTGAGACCCACCTGAAAGCATGGGGGGGGGGGACCCCTTTCGCCTCTTCTAAATTTGATCCAGTGGCTGATCAGCCACTTGGATCACTTTTAGCAGAAAGAGCAGCGGCCCCTGAAAATTTTAATACCAGAGTTATGGCATCTAGTTGCAGCCATAACTCCGGTATTAAACTTTCAATTACGTAATTCTCCAGTTAGGCGGAAGGCAAGTGGATAGACTGCATTAAATCTGTATTCTCCATCACCAAGAACAAACTGAACTCTATCAAGTAACACACACCACAGCCCACTTTGTACAACCCATTCATAAAATGCAAGCCACAGTGTGGAGCCTGCAGTGCCCCCAAAGATTTATCTCTTCTTGACACAGCAGAGTGGAGAACAGTCGTTCACGTGACTGGGCTTACCTTCTAGTGCTTTTTCCTGTTTTATTCTTTATCAGGTTTGGACCTCAAATCTAGCAGAGCAAAATACACATTTGCAAAGCACATCATCGTGCAGCTTTAAACAGTGCTTTAAATAGAATCCTCCTTGGCTTCTACATACAGTATGCAATTTCAAAAGGACAATTAGCAAGACAATGTATTTAAAAAAGTTATTTAAACTGAAAATATAAACAAAAATGTACCACTTAACTTATAAGGAGTATATTCAAATAGATGAGAACACCACAGGTTGAATACGTCTAGTAAGAATTTATTTATCACAAGTAGCCAAAAAGCCAACATGTTTTTGGGGCTCAATAATCCCCTTTTAGCAGGGCTTGAATGCTGGCAATGAATTAACAAAGATACTAGACATTGGTTTCAATGTAAAGCGAATAGTAAAATGGTAAAAAAGTCAAACTGGCAGCCCTGACGCTTAAATTATCAGGAAGGCTCAGTGCTCTGTTCTTATCCAGAACACTAAAAAAAAATGATGAGCAGAGGGTGTCTATCATCGGGTAGTTCATAATATATATCTGTCATGTTCCATTGTGGTTCCTAATGAAATATATATATATATATATATATATATATATATATATATATATATATATATATATATATATATATATATATATTTCATTTGTTATCATAATTAATCCCTTTGGCACACTTTCAATTGGCCTACTGCATTCTAATTAATTGGCAATTAAGATTAACTACATTTTCTGTTTGGGTGCAAGTATACAAATCTATTACATTATTTAAAAAGACAATAGTGAAGACATAGTGAAGGCATGTTTCTTTTAAAGTAAGCAATAGTAGATACAATTATTTTTGAACTCTTGGCACTAATAGATAACTTAATTAATTATTTAAAAAAATAATTAAATGTTTGTTTGGTATGCAACTAGTGTGTAAATATGATTTTGACTCAGTATCAGCCTGTTGTAATAAAAGTTTGGATGCCTGTTGTCAAATGAGTTTGGACGCTGTACCCCAAGCCCACTGAAATCAATGGGAGCCAGGTCTGTCAAATCACAAATGACAATTTTCTGGGCTAATAGGCAAAGGGTTGTAAAAAAAAATGCATGGGGGTTGGGCACTTCCCTGGAGCACCAATGCAAAAAATAAAAAATAGAGTAATACAGCAGAGCCCTCCAAAAGTTCCCCAAAATGCATAGAAGTCTGCTATGTAGTTTGGGGGACTTTTGGAGGGGTATATGTGCTGTTTTATTTTTTAAAAATAAGTTGGCAATGAAATTAAATTTTCTGGCCATTTAAACTGTGTCACTTTTACCTTGTAAATGTCACCTTGGCTGTAGCATATCCTACAGCAAGAATGAAAAAAAATGTATAGAGTTCCCCCTCAATATGCAAACCAGACCCCTTTTGGTCTAGTATGGACTTTTAGGGGGATCCCCATGCAAAAAATGTGTGAGGTCCCCCTAGCAATCCATACCAGACCCTTTCTCTAAGCATGGAGCCTGGCTGGCCAGGAAAGGGAGGTGGAGCGATCGTGCATCCCCTGAACCATACCAAGCAAAGTGCCCTCAACATTGGGGGTGCATTACCAAGGGGGAGCCCCCTGCAAAAGCACCTTGCCCCCATGTTGATAAGGATAAGGGCCTCTTCCCCACAACTCTGACCTGCTGAGTGTGTTTTTTTAATCAAAATCTAAAAGTAAATGAGCAAGGGTTACATAGTGCCCCTTCTCAGTCATAAAAAAAATGTAATCTAAAAATAAAGACACCCAAACATTTGAAAAGTCTTATGTTAAAAAATAAATATCCCCCAAAAGTCCCCTGCTGTAAATCCATCATCAATCATGGTGCCTGCCACCCGTTGACTTACCCAAATAGGACCAGGCACACATGACAATGATGACAATGGTACTCCTACCAAATGGCAACTCCTTGAGCTGTCATCAGCTAAATAAGGGAAGGGGCTGTATCAGGAACATCATGTCAGCTGTCAAAAAGATTGTGCCATATGTAAGGCTTGTGCTGAATATACACACAATGGCATTCACATGGTCGTAGGGGAATGTCCACCACAGATACTGGTGCCTAGAGGACTATTTTAAACCTAGGCCCTGCACTGGATCATTGCTGGATGGTCTTTCAGCTTGTATCTCTGTTATCCTTGATCCTTAAATCCTGCTTGACTCTGTCATTGAGCCAGCTTTTGTTTGACCTGCCTTTAGATTACCCCTGCCTATCTATGTCTGCTGCCTATCTGTGTTATCAACCGGAGCCTGAACTTTTGACCAAGATTTTGACTATTGATTCTGTACCTTGTTGCCTTCACGTTGCCATCCTTTGCTCGTCTTTGATCTTGATCCTGCTCGTGACTTGGTACCTTCCTGTCTGACTGTTCCATACTCGGTTTGTGACCCGGCTCTAATTCCTTCTGGTCTGGTTGAAGTTGGGGTACCCTCATTGATGCGCGTCTGCTTAGCTGACACCAGTACTTCCAAGTGCAAGTCTACAGTTCCAGCTTCCTGGCACCTGCACCCTTCCATTGCCCTAGCAGTCCCTGTCTCAACTTCCAGGGGTGCTTGGACTGCTCGGACTCGGAATTGTGCAAAAGAGTGCCCTTATCATCTCAAGCTCCTTGTACAGGTACGTGACAGGTGGGGAAAGTAATGAAATCATTGACCAAATATGGCCACGGCCATATTTCATCAATGTCCTTGCCCAAATATAAGCAGTGACCACATTTGAGCACTGCCCTTTGCCTATATAGCCAGGGATTCCCAGCCATGTAAGTCAGTGTAGAGAAAGGAAGTGATCCCTGGTGCCGCATATTCATGTGGTCCTATGGTGGTGAATTTTTCACTTCACTTATCCTTAATCAAACAGCGAGAATGAGTAATTGCACACACCTGTCAGCCCTTCACACAATTGCGTGACTACCGATGATGCTTAAATACTCCCCACACACATGGGATCCCCATCCCCATGATTAAGATCTGGGGGCGGACTGAAAAGTGTTGCGAGCGTGGCCTTGTAGGAGTTCAGGCTGAGGTTGCCACTCTGATTACCACCATAGGATCACAGGGATATGCGGCACCAGTGATCACCTTCTTTCTCTCCCTTGAGTCACAGCAGGTGCTGGGACGGGCTCCATCCTTCGTAAGCACTCCTAGCAGCGGATGCAGAACAACCTACATACACACTTCACATCAACTGAGCCTGAGCGGCAAACCAAGATACTATGGGTCAAATGTAAGTCAATGTGACCTCAGCAGTTTCAAATAACGCAGTGGATGCCAGCACCTGCTGCTTCCTTAGGAACTAGTGACAGTGGGAAGCTATCATATATATGGAAGTGATAGGAATAACTCTTCTATTTATGATTTTTGGCGTTAGATGAACAGGGGGCTAAACAGACAAAAGTTCAGGCATTTGTGTGAATGCCCGAACAGCCAAAGTTCGGTCCAAACCATTGGCTCATCCCTACCTGTTAGAATGAATCCTGTATGTTAAAAGAAATTACTGGCACATTTGTCAGCAGCTGGTGGTCATAAGTTGGCCCATCTTAAGCATAAGCGCATTGACCCTTTTGTATAACCTGTATCTGACCTTTGCTCCAAAAAAAAAATTGTCACCTGTGGACCACGACACAATGGTGTGACTCTTGATTCCTACATTCTTTCTCTCCAGTCTCAACCTAAGATGGTTTTGGGACCTTTTGGTTTGCAGGACCTGCCAACCTAGAATTCTAGGCCCTGTACTATAATATTACCCCCACACCATTGGATAAGAACATGGTGAATCCTGGATATCTTCATCTATCCATTTTTACAACAACAGGTTGGGGACAGGGAAGTGACGAGTAGATGACCTGACTTTTTTGTCAGATCACCAATTTGTCTCTGTGTAAATCTCAGGACTGTATAAACAGAAACACAAATCCTTTGATAGGTAAAAATGCTTTCAAATAACTGTGCACTAAACTGTTTTTTTCTAGATCAGCTTTAAAGCTACAAGAGTACAGATGATATCAATGCTATCAGGCTTTACCAATACTTATGAAGGAAGTACTACAAATATTATTAAGAGATTTCCTTTTTTCACTATTTTTGACAAGTTCATTATGAAAAAATAAATATTTACTACAATGTTTTGTTAGATTTCTGTAAGTCCAGCTCCCTGATATATAGCAGGACTCACTTGGAAAATGGAAAATTACAGTTAATTACATTTTTTAAACTATACTAAGGAGCCAGAACTATGACTTTGCAATGTATAGACAAGTGAAAAGCTCAATAAAAATAACGCAGCATTACACAAAAGAAACTCACACGCATCGCTATCAGCAGTCTTGAATATGTTCTTTGACATTCTCAGGCTAAATTGCTACAAGATAGAGACAAAGGAAGGTGACCCACTGATTTATTTTCATCATGTAGAAAATAAAATTTTAGGCAATGAGTAGTTTCTATCAGGAAGATTTCAAGTATATTTAAACCCAATCACAAAAATATCACATATGCTTTAGCATGTCGTTTTAAACATCATTTTCAATATTTAAAATCAGAAGCTTTTAATAAAATAATACCTAGCAATTCTGTCATGAAAGTCCTTGTCCAGACACTTCCTCTTATAGTGTGATAATCTTCTGTCCCTATCTCCCAGTTGTTCTCCTTCATTGTCACCCTGCCACATGCTCTCTCAGTGAAGACTACAAACGATCACTTTACACAGGCTTCTTCCACTGTTGTCACCATCAGCAAACCAGTCTGAGAAATTAAATTTGTATCTCCTACCCCAGAAGTAGCCTCTGGTGCTTGGGTCTCCTGATCCCGGATGACAACTACCTTTCCAGCAATGTCAAACCCTCTGACAACCTAAGGCTAAATAAGGAGGATTTATATGGGAAATACTCCCAGCAAGGCAACAAAACAGAACATTAATAAACAACAGATAATAAATAACATAATAGGATTGTACAACACCATAAATAACGGGAGGACCCAGTGTCTCTGCACCTAAACCCTGAAACTAAGGAGGTTCTATCTGAAGTTGTGGTACTGAGAGCTAAAGGCCTTTCAGTGTTTCCAAACCCCTTTTACTGGTAAGTTTAATCATTGAGGCCTAAAGTTTCTGCACTGAAGAACTCAGGTTTAAGGGGATGCCAGTGCACAGCATGTAAGTACCGAAATTGTATACTAGGGTAAGGTGACACTGCTCCTTCAAGAAGTGGGCAAGGAATTTGTGGCCAGCATCCTCTCACCACCAAGCAGTTTGTATATAAGCCTTCTCCCACTCTCTGGCATCTGGAACTGGTGAAGGTGGTGGGGACTCAGGACCCAGCAATGGCGATCTCTTAGTTTCCCTCTTTCTGACATTGTGGTGAACACTACACCTGGCAGCTCTCCAACACAGTTGCTTACTCTGATGGCCACCTCTCACTTTCCCCACAAGACTGCTCCTGAACCCCTGGCTTTTCCTTTACTTGTCCCCCTGTCTGTAGCACACAGCTTTTGGGCTTTATAGTCCCCCATAGATCTACAGCACTAAGCCCAGTCTCCCTGGGGACTACTTCCCCCAAAAGTGTATGCTCCTCCCAGCAGTCCTCATGCAAAAGGGCGTGGCCATTCCTCCCCAGGCAGCCAATCCCATTGTCCTTTGTGTCTTAAAGCAGTAGTCATCAACCCTGTCCTCAGGTCCCACTAACAGGCCAGGTTTTATGTATTACCTTGGGGAGATGCAGACTAGACTACTGCAATCACTGAGCAGCAAATTATATCACCTGTGATGTATTTCAGTTATCTTGCAAACCTGGCCTGTTAGTGGGCCCTGAGGACAGGGTTGATGACCACTGTCTTAAAGAATATGTAAACAACATTTCATGTTTCTCTGTAATGGGCCTGCTGTACCATGTACTTGAATGAAAAAGTATCCTGTTTTCTTTGTATTGCTTTCTTTGTGTGAAATCCCTGGTGTTCCTATCACTGACTCTGTTTTCCTATTAAAAACAGACCACAGTAAGCAGGAGAACACATCGTGGTCAGTTCTCTAGCTGTGCTGCTCTCTTCCAATGATCAGATTTGTCCTGACATGCCCCCTCTCCCAGTGGTGTATTTAGGTTTTGTGCTGCCCTAGGCCTGACTAAAATCAAACACCCCCTAATTTAAGTACTTGTCATCTGTAAACCACACCCCTTCCTCTTAAAGTGGTAGTAAACAGCCTCCTGAGACCTGTGGCATGTACCAGAAGGTTGCGGGCAGGGAGGGGGGAGACATCTTGTCCACCTCACCTGGTGGCATCTGTGTTGGTGCTGACAGTTTTCTTTGTGACCACTCCACTCAGCTTCTTCCTCTCCTCCAGTAGATCTCCCCCCGACCTCTGCACAGGCAGCCCGAAGCTCGGCCTCCCGCCACCCGCCGTCTTGTACAGTGCCTCCAGAATCCTCGTCTGTCGGGACTTAAAGCTCATGCAGGCCCCTCCTCTGCCGCTGCTAGTGACATTATGCCACCTCTGGATTGGTGCAGGACCCGCCCACTTGGTGGAGCTACTCATTCTGCCTGTCCTGATGAAGGTCGCGCTGCGCTGATCTGCAGTTCGGCAGTGCAAGGTAAGGGGGTGCTTTTTTGGCCTAGGCCATAATACAGTGCTGCCCCCTCCCCCACACAGCCTTTCACTGGGAAGCTCAGTGTGCTGCTGCTTCTCCCCTTCCAGCTCTGATGCATCTGAGAACAGAGAGAATGTGATCTCGTATAAAAAAGGGGAAAAAAAGGTATTTATATATATTTTATTATCTATAGAAAAATGTTTTGCCTTTCATTTCTATATTAAACTGAATGGGTTGTTTTACAAGGTGATAATTTACAATCACTTTAAAGAGGAGCTTTAGGCCGGGCCAGTTCTTTGCTGGTCTTCGGGTCCCCAGCGAGAGCATGTTAACTGTGGGAAGCCAGCTGTGGCTCTTTCTGGCTTCACAGTTGGCTTCTTACTGCATGCTGAGCCACGCTGCACCCTGCGAATAATCCTACAACCTCCTGGGACCTGTGGCTTGTACCAGAAGGTTGCGGGCAGGGAGGGGGGAGAGCTGGACATCTGCTCACATGGCCTAGGAAGTCAGAGAGGGGGTGGGATTGGCACCTGCCAAAACTAGGTACTGTCCTCGCAAGAAAAATAAAAAGTTCTAAATATGGCAGGGGTGGGGAGGAGGAGGAGGAAGACTGGAGCTTCCCCTCTTGAGTGAAGTTCTGCTTTAAGTATCTGTGTCTTTTTCTCTTCCCCTTTCTGGCTGTGAAGCTGTTACCGGGTTGATGTTCTCTTATGTAATTTTTTTTTTGTCTATGAGATGCTTTTATATTTGTGAGTATATTTGCTTTTAATAGCACCCTGGTGTTTAGGCAGGGTTGCTAACAAATTTAGTTTGCCAGGTAGTAATTGTCCTGATCTCTCTAATTCTGGAATTGCTGAACCTTTTCTCTTCTCTCACTAGGTGGCACTGTGGCTGGTGACATTAGATTGACAAGGGCTCCGCAAGGTCAGATTATAAGTGGATGGGCATCTCAGCCAATTGGCAGGGGTTTCTTTAGTCCCTTGGCCTGCTGAGAGAGCCTATTTTTTGGGTGGAGTCGGGTGATCAGGGTTCTGTGCCACCTGGACAGCTGTCTGGGTGGACGTGTGTTATGTCACCCTGGGTTGCTAGGCCAGAAGCCTGAGGCCTATCCCGGGGACACCTGGCTGCTAGGCTGCCTGAGGCCTATCCAGGAGCAGGAGAAGTAGCGTAGGGTTGGGACTGCAGGATTGGAGTCCAACCGAGTTGAGAAGGTTCAGCTGGACGGGGAACCAGTTGTGGTCAGAGGTAGAAAGGAAGCTGTCGCCACTAAGGGACCATCCATCTTACTACCGGAGACTACTGTGAGTAAGCTGAAGCAAGTACCAAAGCAGTCTTCTCACCAGCCGTGGACAGTGAAGAAGTGGGAAAGTGTCATGTACCTGGTAGAAGTCTGAAGTGACGAGATCGGCCTCCCTTGTATCTCCAGCCCAGGCCCCATCGAGAGTGAGTCAGAGGGTGCCAAGGGACAAGAGGAACACTAGTGCCTGTAGATGCTGGTTGCAAAGCTTGTGGCGGAAGTTGTGGGCTCAGAGTTTCTGGCAGAACATCAGGTCAGGAACTGTAATGAAGCTGGGAGGTCAATCGAGATTAAAGGGAAACTCCACCAGGCTTGCAGGTTCAGAATATGTGGCTTGCCGAGACTTCCAGCAGACAGGAGACAGGAGTGCACTGTGTCCAATGGAGCTTGGATGAGAAGAAACCAGCTCAGTTACTCGGAGGTGGAATGGAGCCAGACAGGAAACAGGAGCGAAGTCAGAGGATCAGCCAGAGTCAGCGAAGTACCAGGGCATCAGACAGAAGCAACGTCAGGAATAGGCCAGAATCAGGAACCAGTAGTCAGCAGTATAATCGGAATCCAAAGGGTAGGTCAGTGAAAAACCAGGTCAGCAACAGGTAACTTAACAGGATACAGGCAGGTCACAGGGAAACAACTGAAGACAAGTCAGTGTTGAGCAAGGGTCAGAGCGCCCTTTAAATAGGCCATCTGGTGCCAAGGGAACTGTGGATGCGCTCCCGCAAGCACGCACATTCCTTTGCGCATGCGCATTGGTTCACCTGCGATCAGTCAGGTTCCAATTACGCGTGTGCGCCTGATGCGCCACAATAGTTCTCTTACAGAAAGCATCAGCAAGTGCTAAGTCAGGGACCCAGCAGGATAGCTAGAGTGATGCTTGAGGAGTATACAGTGGGATAACTGTGGAAGAGCTCAGGGGATCCAGTGACTACTGGGATCAGGAAGTCTAACGAGAGACTGGGAGCTCAGGGAGTGAAGATCTGCAGTGGGATACTGTGAGATAAGTAAAGGACTGTTTGGTGTTACCAAGAGTTATGTATAACTACCTTTATTGACTGTTGCAAGATTAGTTGCCAAAGGAGATAGTGGTCCTACCTATACAGAAGTGTTATCCAGCTGGAGGCCTTCCAATGTATAGCTGTCTATAGAAGTCTCGGAGTCTGCCAATTATCATTGCACCTACTCAAGGGTGCCCTGGCCCTAACCCCCTCTCCCACAGTTCTGTTAAGAGACAATAAATCTCTTGTTCACATTCAAAAGTGACTGGCGCCCATCATTTCTAATTGCATCACACCCACCATGCCTGGTAACCCACTCTACAAGGAAGGATGTCAGCTTTCCCTAACCCTTGAGGTCACCATTAGGCCTCTGGGGCCCCGGGACCTTGCTACAATAAATTATGTGGTTTTAAGCAGCAATACTCGATGGTCCTTTGTTCTTTTCTCCATTTATGCCTATTCTGAGGAGTGTTCTTTGGATAACCAGTATAGGATCCTGGAGATTCTGGAGTCTGCAGTATTTTGTTTGGTGGCCCTGGATTGGATGGCTACTGTGCTGTTGATCTCTAATAATTTGGAGATCATTACCATTTGGTAAGGAAACTGGCACACTTAATTCCAGGACTATTGCATGTGGATTTTCACTTATTTTCAAGATTTCACAAGTAGACATGAATATATGTTTTTTGAAGCTTACTTTTTCATTATGCACTACGTTTCAACTATATGCTCTGTGATGGACACTTCTCCTTGTATTTTTATGTCGTATATTGTGTATGAAATTTTTGATCATTGATTTATGATTATACTGTAAATGATTTACCACTGAGTTATCGATCTATTGGTTGTATGCACTTTCTAAGTAGTTACTATAATATGCTTTCATGGATTGAAAATTGGATTACCTTGAGCTGATTCTGCTGTCCAGAGTAATGGTCTGAGTTGGTATTTATCATTCTGAGTGAATGATTCCCGCCCTGAGTTACCCGTTTTTCCATGGCTCCCCGGTTACAGACTGCGCAGTCATTACACCATGCACCGTCACACTGCAGGTCACTTCTGCGGTCTGGGAGTGTCTGCACTGGATCTACGTGCAGTACTAGATTGCGTACCGAAAGTGGATGTCATTTCTGGTTTCCGGGCATCAGTCCATGGTTTGTGGATCTCCTTTCTTGCGTCCGCAGGGCGTCATCGCGGCGTGACGTCACACGCCGCGTTTTGGCGCCACTGGGTGGGGTATTTAAACCCCACATGGTGAAGCCATGGTTGGGTTATCTGGGAGCTTGTTAACAATACGGACGACAATTTCAGGTATTTATCTGATTGATGGGAAGACATTTTGTCTCTTTTCTTATACTCTAATGGAACTCAAACAATGGCCTTTTTGTTTTGTTTTTTTGCCCTGTTTTATGAATAGATAGATACTAGCCACCCCTCTTCTTTTGGGGTTTGGCCTCTCGGTTCCCTGCTACTCTCCTCTTCCCATGCATCTTTTTTGCTCTGGTGTTCAGGGGACCGTTGGATGAGTCCCCCATACAGCAGCAGTAAGACATACTGAGGTGAGAAGTTTCCTTTGAAACTACAAGGATATATTTGGGATGTCTTTCATTAAATAGTATTTGACATATGTATACATATTTTCAGAATTTTTCAGATGGGTGAGTCTGTTTGATGCATTGAACATATGCCAATGCCTTCCCCTTTCTTTCCTCCGTCCGCATGAGCTCCCAGTATAGACATTTATTTACCAACCAATCAACAGGACTGTGGTGAGTACAGTTCATTTATCAGATTCTGCTATGAACATGTGCGCTCTCTCCCTCAAATGATACAATTTTAGTATAGTATATATGGCAGGTATTGGTTTACCTCTGTATGACAGTTTGAACAAAAAATATTACATCCCTCCCTACGGGAGATCTGGTATAGTCTGGACTGGTTTTGGATGCAGGGCAATGGGGCCATTCAGGAATTCTCCCAATTTTACTTACTCCAATGCTCATCCATGAGGTAGGGAGTTTTTGCTTTTGGGGTGTTCGTGCAGTTTTGGTTTTGGGGGGGGGGGCGATAGAGGCAATGGGTGGGGGTGGGTCAATTGGCTAACTTGTTCTGTGGGTGACGTGTGGCCACGTATGTGCAAGATGTACTATATTAATTTATTGAAGTGTGATATACTAATTTTTTTTTTTTTCTTTTCTTTTTTTCTACACACCTAAGGTTGAGCATACTAGGCTCTTTTATATTTATTAATTAAATACTTACGTCCTCTTTCTTGATGAAGCCGCCTCGGTGAAACATGTTGAAACATTTGGACGTGAGATCATTTTGTATGTGATTACAGTACTCTCATTGTCAGGGATAGAAAATGCGTGTATACCTATGACTGTGACTGAAACTGTACTCCTTACTTTTTTAATGTTTTTCTAAATAAATGATTTATATATTTTTTCAATAAAATTTGAGTGGTTTTCTATGCGATGTACCTTTGAAGTCCCATTTCTTCAATCTATTTGTTTTATACCAAGGACATGGTTGTGATTTCTCTGGACACCAAAAAAGGTATTTCATGTGCTCTAGCTACTGTATTTGGATTTAGCTAAAATGTATTTTTTTTTCTCTGGCTTGCCTCAGCACAGCCTCCCTGTAATGTAGGAGACGAGCAAAGATTGGCCTGGGGGGGGCTCCCGGTTGTGGTAGGCGTCCCGGTGTACGATGGGCCCTCTCCATAGTGAAGAACGGGGAGAAAGCCTCTTTTCCAAATAACTCCTGCAGCCATCCCTCTACAAAGGTGGTAGGGTCTCTCCCCTCGGTTTTCTCCGGTAACCCCACAATGCGTATATTATTCAGTCTCAGACGGTTTTCTATGTCATCTGCTCTACTGTTGGTATCTTTAGCCAGCTGATGTGCTACATGGGCCTCCCGAGCATAGGGGGGAGTTTGTCTTCAACCTCACTCACCCTGCTTTCCACTGCTGTCGTGCGTTCACAAATTTTTTGCAGGTCCTGTCTCAGTAGGGAAACGTCTTCTCTTAAACCCCCAAACTGCTCCTTGAGGGTATTCACTGAGGCAGTGCAGACAAGCACTGCTCTAAGTATCTCTGCCAGGGTTGGTTGCTCAGTGTCATCTGCTGCCGTGTCTGTGTGCAGGGGATGAGGCTGCTCAGTTATATAGTCCTGCTCACCCTGTCCCTCTGTCTCTCCTGCAGACTGACTCATTGCACTCTGTGCTGCTGGGCCCTGTGGTGCCACAAGGGTTTGTAGAGAACCCCCCTCCGCTATCTGCTCCAGGGAACCCCCCAGCTTTTGTGCATAATACAGCATGTCACTCGGGTACTCCTTACCCTGAGTCTTTTGTAATCTTTTGCTGGATTCCCCCTTGGATTTGTCTGTTCCTCTCGGTGTGCCCTGAGCCAGGGCCGCGGCGGCGCCATCTTGGATTTCAGAGCTCATGGAATCTTCCTTCTTTTTAGCTTTTCCTCTGGTGCACAGGGCCGGCGGGTGGTCCGGGAGGTTGCCCTGGTCGGTAGCCAGCTGGATAGAGATTTTGCACCGTTGGATTACTGCTGGGAGAGGATCAATAGACTGTGCTGTGTAGGAGCTGTGAGACACATGTCTTCTCACATGCCTGTCCTGGCCACGCCCCCTAGCTAAAATGCATTACTTGGGAAAAGATTCTACACTTGTGCATTAGAGTAAATAATTCCCCTACATCAAGATACCTGTCCCTAATGTTTCCACTAAACCCAATCCCTATTGGTCCACTAGACTACCAGACATACACCCCTCCGCTCAACTATGAGTGACAAAATTGAAATATTTGGGAGTGCAAGTACAGCTCTTACTCAATACCTTTAATGGAGGGAAAACAAAGTAGATATGGCGCTGTTCTATTGCTAGCAAATAGTCGTTGGAGGTATGGTAAAATAAATAAAAGTAAATAAAAATAAATAACAAAAATATATGAAAAATATGTTACATATATATATACTGCTCCCTTTGGGAAAAAATCGTAGAAAATAAAGGAATAATTCACAGTACTCCTGTTAGTAAGTGTTGCCAATGGGCATCAATTACGTGAAACCAAATGAAAACAAAAGAAGCATATACAGTGTGGTCTTTACATTATTATTATTATTATTATACAGTATTTATATAGCGCCAACAGTTTACGTAGCGCTTTACAACTTGAGGGTAGACAGTACAAGTACAATACAATTTGATACAGTAGGAATCAGAGGGCCCTGCTCCTTAGAGCTTACAATCTAAGAGACATTAAAGACAAACAAAACTAGGTGTGTGATCCTTAGTGTGAAAAATCAATATATGTAAATACCCATTTGGGGTAAAAATTAACTGATAAATTAAAACATTAAATACATTTACTGTGCATACTAAAACATTCTAAAGTTTAATTACAATTACTGTGCATGCCGAAACAATCTGAAGTGTAATTACTGTTTAGAAAAATAACAGGCAGATTCTCTGTGTGTACAATTCTACAATGGCCACTTCATGTAAATCAATAAAGTGCTAATAGAAAAAACATCAGATAGATGAAAAAATTATAAGTTATAAAGTGCTCTTGCGCCAGTGAAGAAATCCGTTTTCTAATCTGGTGGACTTTTCAGTGAGTAAACACACCGTGCATGCCTTAATTCGTGCTCCTATTACAGCTGCACTCACCAGATCCTTCTCCCCCTCCTAGGGTCAAAGACATCCACAGTATGTGCCACTGTGTAGCAATGTAGGATAAAAGCCGTCCTTAGTGCATTGCATGCATTTGAAGAGTAAAAATATGGAATAAACCAAGCTGATGTGCATTGGCTAATTATGCTGATGAGTACAATGCACACTTCCAGGAGGTGATATTGTCAGTGGGATTTGAACTTGTGGCTTGAACCTTTGGGGGCAGCAGTGTATACCGCTATGCTACAGAGCTGAGCACATACCTGGCAAATGAGCAGCACCTCCTCTTTGCTAAAGAGACCTAATCACCTGATTGGCTGAAAGGAAAGGAACGGAAGAGGACAGAGAGCCATGGAGGACACAGGAGCTTACCGCCGTCACCTGCTGCATGTCCCACAGCTCGCCGCCGTCACCCGCTACCAGGATGGGGTAAGTGTGTGCCGGTCAGACGGCGAGCGGAGGGGGGGTCACAGAGGCTGCATATGATGGGCACACAGG
This sequence comes from Aquarana catesbeiana, assembly GCF_042186555.1. Lineage (NCBI taxonomy): Eukaryota > Metazoa > Chordata > Amphibia > Anura > Ranidae > Aquarana > Aquarana catesbeiana. Next base: position 78,602,963 of record NC_133332.1, on the reverse strand, counting down.
CTACATATGATGGGCACACAGGCTACATATGATGGGTACAGAGGTTGCATATGATGGGCACACAGGCTACATATGATGGGTCACAGAGGCTGCATATGATGGGCACACAGGCTACATATGATGGGCACACAGGCTACATATGATGGGCACAGAGGTTGCATATGATGGGCACACAGGCTACATATGATGGGTCACAGAGGCTGCATATGATGGGCACACAGGTTACATATAATAGGCACACAGGCTACATATGATGGGCACACAGGCTACATATCATGGGCACAGAGGCTACATATGATGGGTCACAGAGGCTACATATGATGGGTCACAGAGTCTACATATGATGGGCACACAGGTTACATATGATGAGCACAAGCTGCATATGATGGGCACACAGGCTGCATATGATGGGCACAGGTGCTGCAATTGATGGGCATGCAGGCTACATATGATGGGCCCAAGCTGCATATGAAGGGCACAGGCTGCATATGATGGGCACAGGTGCTGCAATTGATGGGCACAGTGGCTGCAATTGATGGACACAGTGGCTGCATTTGATGGGCACAGTGGCTGCAATTGAAGGGCACAGTGGCTGCGTTTGATGGCACAGTGGCTGTGTTTGATGGGAACAGTGGCTGCGTTTGATGGCACAATGGCTGCAATTGATGACACAGTGGCTGCGCTTGATGGGCACAGTGGCTGCAATTGATTGCACAGTGGCTGGGGTTTATGGGACACAGTGGCTGCATTTGATGGGGCACAGTGGCTGCATTTTTTTTTTTTGTGGAATTCAGTTTTTTCAGTTTGTTTGCGCCCCCCAAAAAATTTTGAGCACCAACCGCCAGTGTTCAGGACTGGTTTGCTGGCTGGTCACATTTTCCCATTTACAAAATATATTTGGAATTCTACTGTACATACTATACAACCCACTTTTGATACTCCAATTCTCCTATACAGTCCAAACTCAGTTTGGTTCAACAGAACTGGTCCCTGTTTAATCAACTCTAGAAAATCTCCTTTGACATGAGGGCTCCACTAAGCTCATTTCTACATATTACACCACTCTCATAACAACAAAACCTCTAAATTTCATGGAGTCAAGGAAAAGTTACAATTACTAATACCCTAATTGTCTATGGGCGATTGACCTCTCAGGTCTACAAGAACTTCCCTCAGCAACCAACTGACTTTGAAAGTCTCTCTGTGACATGTACTTCAACATACATGTTCACATTAATCTGCATTGGTTTCCAAGAAAGGCATTTACCATTCCACCATTATGATGATATTGTGATGCCTTTCCTTATGAATGGATGGAAATTTCAGAGCGTATGTGCAGAAAAGAGCCAAGAAATGTATGAAGTGGCAGATAATGGGATAACTATTCTAAGCATCAAGGTGTCTCTAGTGTTAGAACATTTTTCTGTATGTAGTCAGTGAAACACAAACCATGTGCAAGTCCGCTATGTATTCTTGATAGGTGCAAGCAATAGCATTTTTAAAAAAAGTAATCCAACCATTTTCTTGAAGAGGAAACTCACATCTTCTAGAAATAAAAATCAGTTTACGGATCAGGCAATAAAACAAGAGCGTAAAATCAATGTATTTATATAGCTATAATATTCTCTCTTTTTTTTTTTTGTATACCATGAAACTGAAAAGGAAAACAAAAAGAATAAAAAAGGAAGGAAATACACAAACATACATTTATTATCACTTATTTAATACACACAGCACAATGAAAAAAACCCTTTTGCTTTTAATTTCAACATTGTCCCATTAAAATATTGAATATAGCATAAAAAAAATCTACCTGCAATGAGAAAACATTTTTTGCTAACAGAAAAATTCCAGATGAAATCTCAAGTGGAAATTTAGTATGGACCCTGGAACAACAAAATGATTAATATTAACTGTGAAAACTTGAAACTGGTGGTGACTATTTTGCAATATTCAACAAAATAATTATCCATCTAGTCCATTCACTAGTCCATCTCTGAGCTCATATATAAAGCCTAACATGTTATGTAATTAAGTTTAGAAAAATATATTGTGTTTTGTTTTAAAACAAATAGCAAATTTAAAACAAATTGGGGTTGATTTGGTAAAGGCAAATAGGCTGCCCACTTAATAAGGGAATTTCCCATTAACTTGAATGTGGTAAAAATTAATATTGCAAAGAATACCCAATCACATGCTTGTACATGATTGGATGGTGTAATTCAACAGAGCATCACCTCACTCACTAAATTACGAAGAAAACTCCCTTGCACAGTGAATAGCCCATTTGCCTTTATTAAATCAACCCTGTTGTCTTCAAGGTATCAATCTGAATTTTCCTAAGCTTCGCGTAAGAGCTACTTTCACATCCTTATTTTTTAGGCTGTAGATGATTGGATTAAGCATTGGGACAGCAGCGGTGTTAAACAAAGCGAAAAGTTTTTTGGAGTCCAAAGTGCTATTTAAGTTTGGTGTCAGATACTGGCTTACAAGAGTTGTGTAGAGCAATATGACAACTGTGAGGTGAGATGAACATGTGTAGAAGGCCTTACGTCTGCCGTGATTGGAGTGTATCCTCATGATGGCAACAATAATAAAAATGTAAGAGATAAAAGTGAGAACAAATGGAGTAAAATTCAAGAGGAGCAAACCTTCTATAAAAAATAGCATTTCCAAAAATGAAGTGTCATTGCAGGAAATCTTCATCAAGGGGACAATGTCACAGAAGAAGTGGTTGATTTCCATTGTTGAATAACAAGAAAAACTATATAGAATCCCAAGAGGGGGAGCAACCTGTAAAAACCCAACCAACCAACAAGCAGATGCCAACAGAGCACATGTCTTAGCATTCATAACCATGTGATACCGTAGAGGTTTACAAATTGCTACATAGCGATCATAGCTCATGGCTGTTAATATCAAGAGTTCATGGCCTGTCAATGAACCAAACATGTACATTTGTGCCATGCAAGCAGGGTAAGAAACAGTTTTATCATGTGTAATAAAGCTAGTGAGAATCTTATGCAGAGTGATGGTGGAACATGAAATATCCACTACAGACAAGTTGCCCAGGAAATAGTACATTGGAGTCTGGAGATGTTGGTCCAGGCAGATAAGCAAAATAATGGTCATGTTGCCAGCAAGAGTGATGAGATAAATGAGCAGAACCAGAAAAAAGATAGTAAATTGAATCTCGGGAACATCTGAAATCCCTCTAATGATGAAATATTTGATTGCTGTCTGGTTTACATACATATTCACACAATTCTACTTCCTGAAATAGAATCCATGTATGCATATGATCAATTATTAGGTATATAATTTAAGAAATGTATCAGAACTGAAATGATAGGCGTCCTGCACCCGGGATGGAAGCGTTTGGATAAATGGGATCGGTAGTGTTCCCCTACCTTCCCGGTGTGAAGTTTGCCCTCATTCATAGGGCACCTTATTTTAAGGTATATATACTGGATACAATTTATATGTATATCCTGCTTTTTTGTACTTATATCAAGTTATCTGCTTATATGGTTTTTATTTCTATACATGGTTTTATAGGCAGCATGCTTGGCACCGATTCAATGTCCCACATGGCTATTTATTCCTAGGTGTCCCATGCATGTTTTCCACCCGGCCAGTGTTGTGCTCTGTGTGGTTGTTTGGGCTGTCGGGTTGTGTTGGGTTCCCTCCTACGTGCGGGAGCTGCGATGCGCCAGTGGGTCCTCCCCTCCTCCCCCTTTCACTTTGTGATCGGGAGGTTCGGGCGGACACCCCTCTGCGCATCGACGCCACGTCTCCTATGTCGTAGTATGACGTCAGTTCTGACGTCATTGCACCAACGTGTTTTGTGTTTGATCCCAGTGTTCCCATTGGGGGGTATTTTCTTGTTAAATATATTTATTGAGTTTTCACAAAAGAAAAAATAAAATGATACAGTACATGGATACATAGCATACATCAGAAGATCTTTGCAATATGATAAAAAAAATAATAATAAATTAATAAAATAAAATAATTTTAGAGTTATCTTACAACCACGTTTACTATACGCTAGTTGAAATAATAGATGTAACATTAGAGAGATAAATCAAGTTATTAGACTAAGTATCCATAATATTTTAGGAAACAATAAAAGAAAAGGATAAAGAAGAAAGATAAAGATGGAAAGAAGGAAAAAAAAAAAAGAGTTTCCCGGGACGGTGATCCAGCCCTCATTGGGTATACAAATATAATACATATTTTTGGGGGGGTATTTTCATGCCGGCTGCTGAGTAATTACTCAGTTCAGGTGCGGTCCCTCCCCCTTCAGCTTGCACCCACATGGCGTTGGCGGCATACATGTATACCCCACTCCTGTGTCCACGGCTAGTCTCCTCCTGGGGTTAATGCACACCAGTCTCCTGGAATACTGGTGGTGCTTGGGTGCGACTGTCTGGTGAGATTTTTTCTATTGGTGACCCTGTTTTCTCAGTTTTTTATTTATTTTTTAGTCAAACAATGTCCTTTTTACTTCATACTATTTCATTTTCACTCAATCCCTGCAACCTTATATTCATGCAATAACACTTATGATATAGACCCACTACTACCTTTTTGCACTATTTAGATTTATATTATTACCTCCTATGGAACTTACTGGGTTCATTATTAATTAATATCCTAAGCACTACTACTACAAATTATACATATACTCAATATTTTGTTCCCAGGTATGCTTGTTTCAACAACTATACTTCAGCTCCGTTTGATGAGATCTTCGCCACTTTTTTGCACTTCCCTTCTCTGCCCGATTGTCCCATCCATCTATATGCCGCCTCAGCTCCCGTGGAGAGGTTATGTTCCTAGCCCACCCTGCACCCACCGCCATGCACTGCACTCGCTGTCTGAGGTGGTGAGTGTGTCTGGTTCAATATTTATATACACTGGATGTTCATTCACCTTGTTACTCTCTCTACATCATCAGTATGGTTTATTTTACTTCTATACATATTCCATAGTAATTTTTGGACGCATCAGCTCCTGATGAGTGGAAATTCATCTATCCACCAAACGCGTTGAGCTTTACTGTGATGCCCCAGATACATCTTACACGCAACCATACTTACTGAATCACCATCTTATGTATTCAACCATATCATCTGTTCCTACTCAGTGAATGTATGTTTACCGTATGGGTACAATTGTCGGTATCTGGCATGTTGTCGCCTACAGTATTATGCTATACCACTAGAATCATGTGCTGTTATAACTGTACCTTTTTACTATGCCTATGCCATGTGTACGCTTTTTATATGTACATGAAATCCATACTTTTATTGTTTATATATCATTAAACATTCCATGGTGAAATTCAAACATGGTGTGATTTACATCCACTATCCAAACGCTTCATTTAAAGTCCCAATTTCCCTTTATTATTACCTACGGTAGCTAAAGCATATACATTTTATTCTTGCTTTAACTGCTTTAACTAACATCATATGCAGATTGAAGCTCATCCTTTTGATCTGCAGATGAACAAAGCAAGGCAACAATGTTACTTTGCCCCTATCTTGTGTCTGAACATTGTTTATATACACTGTGTCAAAAAATCTGCTTTGAGGGGCGTGTCTGGACAAGAGTGGAATGTTCTGAAAGAGCTCCTTTTCCCCTGTCTGTATTAGCGGCTCTGCAGTGGCTTCCGAGGCATCGGATCAACTTGTTAGCAGCAGCGCTTATACTTAGCATACCCTTGAGCATGCCGAAGCAACAGAATAAACGCTCCACTCCCCAGAAACTGACATCCTTCTTTGATTCACAGACTGCTCTGGTCCAGCAATATGGTGGTGATTCAGCAGGCACAGGGACATTGCACTCAGACTCTTCAGCGGAAGACACAAGCTCAGACTCCTCTACTGGCACAGCTATCTTCTGTACTTCACAACTTTCTCCGCCAATTACTTTCCGAATTACTGCCTGAAGCTAAGGACTGGGAGCTCATAATTGATAGAGCCCACCACCTGCCTAAATCAGCTTTCCTTCCTGAGCAATTCCCATGGGATGTTTTGGCAGGCATTAATTTTTTTTTATTTTAAAGAAAAAGCTATGCGAGCGGCTAAAATAATCCATCAATCTTGTCAAAATTTAAGGGTATATCTGATCTCTCTGCAGCAACAATGTTCAACCGGCAGCAATTTTCAACTATGATGAAAGCCCTCAGGAACCAGAAACCTAGTATACAGATGAGGTTATCCCAGCAAGTTAACTATCACTAGGCAGGGGGAATTGCATACAATCCATTCTCTGGAGGCAAGGCTGAAATTGGTTAAAAAAAAGAATATCCTCATGCCTAATTATGCCTCTAATATCATCTGTCCATGGTCACCATTTTTTATTTTTGGTTTTATAGTTGTTTTCTTGACTTTTTTTTTGCTTAAAAAGAATTACAGGCCTTAACACAAGGAGGGGAGGCCCCTCTAAGTGTAGTATGTAAGCCAATTTATTAAAAACACTTTGTACAAACAACTCACATTTTGAAGAATAAAAAACGGCATATAGTGCGGTTATGATCCAAAGAGGGAGTCCATCAGATCGATCACAGGTATCACTGCTGCCTGCCGTGCATGGGGCTTTGCTGAACACCGCTCGAGCCGGCCGCGGTGGAGATGTAGTTCAAAGCAAGGCCTGGAACGCTGGTGGAGGGCCGACGCGGAGCTGTGACGTCACTGGAGAGCGACACGTTTCCTGAGCGTACGGGCTACGATGTCACGGTAGCCGCGCTCCTTCATCAAGCTACAGATGGATCGTAGTGACGGCTTAAATGAGAGTTGGGGGAGGAAAAGAGGGAGGAGAAAGGGAGGAAGCGAAGTAGGATGGAAAGGGGAAAAGTAGTGACCGTATAAAAACACTATAAATCTAAAAAGGTGCATGTCTAAAAGTAGTCTCAATTAATAGCAGACTTGCAAGTGATATACATATATATATATGAAATGTACCTATATGAAAAAACAAATAAGGGAAGGATGGTATTAAAAAATTAAATTAAATATAAGGACATAATTAAAATAAAAAATAATAAATAAATAAATAATAATAAATAAATAAAGATGGATAAATTGGCCAATAAATGTTAAGCGCAGCATGGGGCCAACACATTCTAAGCATTAGATGATAATATTAAAATCTAATAATTAATTTAAAATTACTTAAAAAATGGATTAAAAAATTGAAAGAACCTCAGTATTACAGTCAGAGGTGTTGGTACATATATATATATATATATATATATATATATATATATATATATATATATATATATATATACACACACGCATAAATGTGTATCCATACATACACACATGCACATAAATACACCTCTGCTGTATACATGGGGGTCTTGGTGTGGGTGGGTTACTCTCACCTCGCCCCAAAGTCATCTACCACAGGGCTCCCAGTCTTAAAAACAAGATTGCACCTAGTAAGTTTAAACCCACTTCAACGCTATACAGCAGAGGTGTATTTATGTGCATGTGTGTATGTATGGATAAACATTTATGCATGTGTATATATATATATATATATATATATATATATATATATATATATATATATATATATATATGTACCAACACATATATGTACCAACACCTCTGACTGTAATACTGAGGTTCTTTCAATTTTTTAATCCATTTTTTAAGTAATTTTAAATTAATTATTAGATTTTAATATTATCATCTAATGCTTAGAATGTGTTGGCCCCATGCTGCGCTTAACATTTATTGGCCAATTTATCCATCTTTATTTATTTATTATTATTTATTTATTTATTATTTTTTATTTTAATTATGTCCTTATATTTAATTTAATTTTTTAATACCGTCCTTCCCTTATTTGTTTTTTCATATAGATACATTTCATATATATATATGTATATCACTTGCAAGTCTGCTATTAATTGAGACTACTTTTAGACATGCACCTTTTTAGATTTAATAGAGTGTTTTTATATGGTCACTACTTTTCCCTTTTCCATCCTACTCCGCTTCCTCCCTTTCTCCTCCCTCTTTTCCTCCCCCATCTCTCATTTAAGCCGTCACTATGATCCATCTGTAGCTTGATGAAGGAGCGCGGCTACCGTGACATCGTAGCTCGTACGCTCAGGAAACGCGTCGCTCTCCAGTGACGTCACAGCTCCGCGTCTGCCCTCCACCAGCGTTCCAGACCTCGCTTTGAACTACATCTCCACCGCGGCCGGCTCGAGCGGTGTTCAGCAAAGCCCCACGCACGGCAGACAGCAGTGATACCTGTGATCGATCTGATGGACTCCCTCTTTGGATCATAACCGCACTATATGCCGTTTTTTATTCTTCAAAATGTGAGTTGTTTGTACAAAGTGTTTTTAATAAATTGGCTTACATACTACACTTAGAGGCGCCTCCCCTCCTTGTGTTTTTTCCTGCAGATTTTGGAGCCTGGTTTCAGCTCTCCCTGGAAGGCAGCCCTCTGTGTGGACTCCCTAATATTAGTTCACCTCCTCATATAGACTTTTGTGGACTATATTAGTTATATTTATCTTTTTAGTTTGCCACTAACATAATGGTAATATAAGGCTTCCGTTTTTTTGCGCCTTTACTTGCTTGTAGGAATTACAGGCCTTCTCTATGGCTACTTTGTTTGTTCCCTCTGGAACCTATTGGGACTGGTATGGACTACTGTTCTTTTTGACTTTGATCTAAGGACATCATGCTGGAGTGTTTCATTATCCTCTGATTTCCTGACCAAGAAGTATGCAGCCATCTGTTTAGCCTTGTTTTTACAGCTATTATGCCTATCAACATATCTTTGCTTAACACCCAGGGTCTCAATAGCCCTTATAAGAGGTCAGCTCTTCAAAAGCAGCAAAAAGGGTCACTGGTTCAAGTTCTGACCACAACACCTGGAGTTTGCATGTTCTCTCTATGCCGCGGTGTTCAGCAAAGCGTGTGGGTTTCCTCCCACACTCTAAAGACATGCTGGTAAGTTAATTGGCTCCTGTCTAAATCGGCCCTAGTATATGTATGATTGTGTGTTAGGAACCTTAGGTTGTAAGCTCCCTGAGGGTAGGGACTGATGTGACTGTACAACGTATATGTAAAGTGCTGTGTAAATTGATGGCACTATGTAAGTACCTAAAATAATAATAAGAGACTAATTTTCTTAAACAAGCTCCAATCTGATTGCATCTCACTTCCTGCATGTTTTTTCAGCCTTGTTAACCAAGAAGAAAGTAGGTTTCTTATTGCCAGACATGGAACTATCTCTTTTCAACTTATATCGACTGTTGAGGAAGGAAATTAATGGTGGATATTTGATTTTGACATGAAAACTTAAAGCAGCTGCTGACTTTTAATACATGGACACTTACCTGTCCAGGGAGCCCGCAATGTCGGCAGCTGAAGCCGATCTGTCCGTTGGCTCTCAGCTGCTGCCGCCGCCGCCATCCTAGATAAGGGAAGCAGGAAGTGAAGCCGTGCGGCATCACTTCCTCTTTCCCTACTGCGCATGCGCGAGTCGCGCTGCACGTCCTCTCTGGTCCCTGCTGTCTTCTGTCTCCCAGAAGACAGCGGGGGAGGACAGAGTAGGCGCCGGAGGTAGCATAGGTCACCGCGAATGCAGCAGTGATTCATGCCAGGAAGTGGGAGCAAATACCTGTATTAGACAGGTATCTGCTCCCTCCTCCCCCCTGAAAGGTGCCAAATGCGACACCGGGGGGGGGGGATTCCAAAAAGTGGAAGTTCCATTTTTGGGTGGAACTCCACTTTAACAATAGGTTATTTACTTTGGTCAATTTGTATGCACCAAATGTCGGACAGATCAGATTTCTTACCAAACTGCTCAAAGTGATTGGGAAATACCAACAAGGAACATTGCTTATAGGAGGGGATTGTAATTCAGTGGGACATCCCTTCATAAATACTACCACTCCTAAAGAACACATTCTAAAGATCGTAATCCCTTTTTTCATGCAAATGATCTGTTCGACATTTGGAGCTGTCTACATGGGGCAGACTTGACTATTCACATTTCTCAATTTCCCATGGCTTGAATAGATATGTTTATTGCAGATAAATGGACTTTACAACATATTTCTTCATCCAAAATGTACTTAATAACATGGTCTGACCATGCACGTGTGTTGATCGTGGTGTTATCATCACCTCCTCTATAAAAACTTAATACTTCTCTTTTGACTAATCCAGACTACTGCCTACAAATCTCGGATGTGCAAGATCTCTTCTTCTCCACCAACGATTCTGACTCCATGAATGGATACCTGATATGGCTAGCTTATAGGGGTTTCATATGGGGCATTTCTATTAAAATTGGTGCTTATGCCAAAAAACTTCACTCACAAACATTTAATAGGTTAACCGCTTCGATTAAGGACCCAGAGGATGGTAACAAACAACATCCTTCCCCTCAACTTACATCTGACCTTTGCAAGGCACATCATGCCATATGAGTTCACTTATTATATCAATACGAGCACCAAATTAAAGTTCTTAAATCTTATTCTTATGTTCTCCATAATAAAACTGGAGCTTTTATGGCCAGACTCATTAAAGCCCGCCATAGAGCAACTAAAATCTCCCATCTTATAGCTTCCACTACTCAAAACAAAAAAGCTAACACCAAATATATTGCAGAATCTTTTAGGAAATATTATACTGCCTTTTATGATTTCAAAGCTGATCCTAATAATCCACAACCTAGCAGTGCTTGAATAATAGTTTCCTCTCCTCCTTGCACATGCCAGCATTATCCTCCCAACAGCTAAACTTCCTTTCCCTACCCTGCCCCACCTCTGACATCCTGAAGACCATAGACAACCTCCCTCTTTCTAAATCCCCAGGTATAGATGGTATCCCTAATGAATATTATAAATACTTTAAGCATACGCTTGTCCCTCATTTAGTGAAAGTGTACAATACTGTGGACAATTTACCACCATGCTAAAGCCGGAGAGAGACCCGACCTTCCCTAGCAATTATCGGTCAATTTCCCCCTGAACTTGGATGTTAAAATTTATGCCAAAGCGATTGCTCAGCACCTGCTTGATATTATACCATCCATAATTCACCCAGCTCAAGTGGGTTTCATTAAAGAAAGCCAGAACCTGGACTACACTAGGCCTATGTTAAAGATCCTTAGATATATTGATGAGTTTCATAAAATCCCTACACTATTTCTAGCACGAGATACAAAAAAAGCTTTTGATCAAGTGCACTGGGAGTTTCTTGAAGCCTCCTTGCATAAATTTGGTTTTGTTGGCTCGATCTTGCCTGCCATTATGGCTTTGTATTCCACCCCAACAGCAAATGTTTAAACCTTAGGGATGCTCTCTCAATAATTTTTTATTAGGAATGGGATGCAACAGGACTGCCAATCATTTTTGTGCTAATGATGCAATCCCTAGCACACTCAAGCAGAACTGCTCCACAGGTAACTGGGGTTCAAATAAATCAAACAAAATTGGCCTATTTGCAGACAACATGATCCTTGTCTAAACGAACCCACTCACTTCCCATCCACCTATTCGGGACATACTCACATCCTTCAGAGTAGTTTCCTACTATAAAATAAATGTGGCCAAATCTCAAATCCTAGGCATTTACGTCCCCTGCACCCTTAAATAAACTATAATCTCAACATACTTGTATTTATAGGCTACTACCTCAATATGGATAAGGTTCCTAAAGCCTCACGAACAGTGACTTTGCATATTCTTTTGGCAGCTAAACTTAAAATTGTGAGAAAGTGGAATACGAACATGTCTCCATCCTTTAATGAGGTTGTCCAAGATCTCAACCTATTCTGTGCATATGAAAATATTTTTGCTCTAAAAAATCTTTCTCTACCTAGGTTTCTTGTTAAATGGGATCTCTGGTTAAAATATCCTTACTTGCACTATTATTACCTTTTAAATACTCTTTTCTGCACTCTCAGGTTATTATTGTTGCGTTGCATAACTCCTCCTATTCCCTTTCTCCTTCGTATGAGATTTTCTCAAGTGATATGACCCATGTTTATTTAGTTTGATTTACGCATTACAAACTGCCTAATTAGATGTTAGTTGGGGATAATGTATCTATGTTCATATCTATACCTTGTCAGGCCTGTACATTCGATTGCATAATATCTAGACAGTGTTTCTTGTCTGTCCTTATTTTTATTCTCTCTTTTGTAATGTGTGTTCCTTCTGATGCTCTGTAACACTCAATCTTTAAGAATGACGAATTGAAATTAAAAAATCTGTTTTGTGACAGCAATTGCTGTAATACTGTTTGTTACACATCAATTTAAAAATGACAGATGGAAATTGCCTGCATTTGTCAGGGAGCTGCAGTGGAGCAGAAGAACGGAGCATATTACACATGCCCTATGTACTTCATTGAAGTTTTTTGGGTGTGTGTGAAATGCCCAATGTCCAAAGCCGGATAAACAGCTATCTCCATGAAATATACCATGATTAGATGCAAACAGTGCTTTACATAAAAATAAAAAAATAAATGTGGAGTAGAGGGTTTTACATAAGCATACATAGGATAGCTCTTTTCTATAGGGAAACACAACATTTTCACTTACTTTTTCATATGGTTTTAATGGTCCATTCTCAGATGGGACTTGAAAGAAAAATGTAAACTCATCTGATCTTTCATATAATTGTTAAGTTCTATATGTGATCCAATTTCTGAATGCAGGTATATATAATCTGGCTTGTTATCTTAATTAATCCCATTGGAACACTTAAGAGCCACCTAGGGCAGTAATGCTAATTGCGCCTCATTTTCACATTATATGTATATACATGTTTATTACTCCATTATGCTTATGACAGATGAGTACTATTAAAACAGATGTAGGTTCAGAGATATTTCATCATGTATGCTATGTAATGTGTACATGTGAAACCTAAAGTTATTCAGTTACCTTAAAAGTTCACTATATACTTCCTAAAATAGTCACATCTCTCTTTCTCTCCTGAAGGCTGGCACCAGAATTGTTCAACCATTGTCTAGGTATAATCTGGAAAAAATGAAATGTTCAGGTCCACTTGGGCAAAATGATGGGAGAATCAATCACTTACTGACCACAGTCTTATATCTGTGCCTGCCCTTCAGTGCTAATGACAAATTATCTAACATAGATTATAGATAGCTGGCCTTGTACTTTAGACTGAAAATTTCCATACCTTTTTAGTTATTATATACTAGGTTTTGTGTACAATGACTTACAAACGACTTTACAGTTTTCACTTGCTAAAATGAGAAAAGAGGAAGCATGAATTAAAATCTTTTAAGTGTAAATAACCATTTATAATCTTGAGCTTAGGTAGCAAAACATCTCTTCCCTTCAAAGTAAAGCTTTGAAAAGTAGAATATCGATAAGCAGCCACATTTTCTAGTAAAACTACTAGACTGCAAGGGGTCTTGATAACAGGCCTCAATTTGTTTGACATTCACAGAACCAGAGAACTGCATGTCAGATGAGAAGAAGCTTGTCTGATGCTATAATAGTTCATTCCCACCTTCAAAGTAATTCCATTAAATGCAAAACTAGATTTTAGTGCTGCAGAACATTATAAAGTTGTATTTTCCTTTATTTACCGTATTTATCGGCGTATAACACGCACCCCAAGTTTAGGAGGGAATTTTTAGGAAAGAAAACTTTTAGGAGGGAAGTTGAAGGGAAAAAAACTTACATTTAAATGCCCATCATTGCAGCCTTCTCAGTGCAGCCTTGCCCCAGTGCAGCCATGTCAGTGCAGCCTTGTCAGTGCAGCCTTGTCAGTGCAGCCTTCCCCAGTGCAGCCTTGTCAGTGCAGCCTTCCCCAGTGCAGCCTTGTCAGTGCAGCCTTCCCCAGTGGAGCCTTGTTAGTGCAGCCTTCCCCAGTGCAGCCTTGTCAGTGCAGCCTTCCCCAGTGCAGCCTTGTTAGTGCAGCCTTCCCCAGTGCAGCCTTGTTAGTGCAGCCTTCCCCAGTGCAGCCTTGTCAGTGCAGCCTTCCCCAGTGCAGCCTTGCATCCTGTGATCCCCTGCCATACTGGGCTTCAAAATCGCCAACTGCGATTTGAAAATGGCGCCGCGGCACCGAAATACACAGAGCCGGTCCTCGGCTCTTCTCGGCGGCTCTCGTTCACTTTCGGCTCCACTCATAGTCCCGCCCAGAATGGGCGTGACTGTGAGCGGAGCTATCCGAACCTAGCCGAGTACACTTGGCTAGGTTCGGGCGGCGATCAAGTGAAGCCGAAAGTGGCCGAGAAGAGCCGAGGATCGGCTCTGTGTATTTCGGCGCCGGCGGCGCCATCTTCAAATCGCGGTCGGCAATTTTTTAGATATGGCAGCTCAGGATCGCAGGGGATCGGCGTATAACACGCACCCGTGATTTTCCCCTGATTTTAAGGGGAAAAAAGTTCGTGTTATACGCCGATAAATACGGTACTTTTTTCTTTTGATTCTGCCACCACATAATCTCGGTAGTAAAAAATCAATGATTTCAGATTCTTGCTTTAAAAGAGACCCTGTCAGCAATTTAAAAAAATGCAAATTTGATAGGAAATTTTGCCTGCAGGAAGTCAATTTCCTACCAAAGCCAGCTTCTCATCCCTTCATCCTTGTCAAAGCCTCCGCCATCTTTCCCCTTTTCTGGCCACATTTTAAACCATGACTCAAAAAACTAGAAAAGCAGATGCAAATGTATGCCAAACTTTAATCCAAACCTTTACTAACATGAATGTAAGTATGTGTAGGTGTGAAAAGTGTAGCGCTAATATACCAAAAACAAATATAACTAGTAGAAGAATACCCTCTTATGTAAAAAGGGGGGGTACATATAAAGTGTATAAAGGAATACCTTAGTGAAAAAAGTGACTTATACCAAGATAAACCATGCTACATAAACAACATGATATGTGCAAAAATAAAAAACTGATTGGATCAGTGAATGTTAACCAAGTGCACGAATATAATCATACCACGGCAAATATTACATATGAAGACTAAAGTTGGCACATATATTAAAAATAAATGCATAAAATTGATAAGTCCAAGAGTGCTAAACATGTGTTCACACGGCGTAGTTATTCCAAAGGACTGTAATCTCAAATGAACCACCACCAGTAAACAAGAGGAGGCTTACCAGATGTGGAAGAATGTAAGTATAAATGTCACCAGATCAGAGCCAAATGAAAGCAGTACATCGCAGTGTGGAGCCTGCAGTGCCCCCAAAGATTTATCTCTTCTTGACACAGCAGAGTGGAGAACAGTCGTTCACGTGACTGGGCTTACCTTCTAGTGCTTTTTCCTGTTTTATTCTTCATCAGGTTTGGACCTCAAATCTAGCAGAGCAAAATACACATTTGCAAAGCACATCATCGTGCAGCTTTAAACAGTGCTTTAAATAGAATCCTCCTTGGCTTCTAAATACAGTATGCAATTTCAAAAGGACAATTAGCAAGACAATGTATTTAAAAAAGTTATTTAAACTGAAAATATAAACAAAAATGTACCACTTAACTTATAAGGAGTATATTCAAATAGATGAGAACACCACAGGTTGAATGCGTCTAGTAAGAATGTATTTATCACAAGTAGCCAAAAAGCCAACATGTTTTTGGGGCTCAATAATCCCCTTTTAGCAGGGCTTCAGAGGCGGCTCTAGACTTTGTGAGGCCTTAGGCAAAACTTAGACATGAGGCCCCACTGTATTAAGAGGGTACAGTATAGGGGAGTGGACAGTACAGGGGGTGGGTAAGTGGGCATAATAAAGATATATTTTCCTCAAGCAGAAAGAAAGAAAGAAAGAAAGAAAGAAAGAAAGAAAGAAAGAAAGAAAGAAAGAAAGAGAGCGGGGTGGGGAAAGAAAGAAAGAAAGAAAGAAAGAAAGAAAGAAAGAAAGAAAGAAAGAAAGAAAGAAAGAAAGAAAGAAAGAAAGAGAGGGAAAGAAAGAAAGAAAGGAAGAAAGAAAGAAAGAAAGGAAGGAAGGAAGAAAGAAAGAAAGAAAGAAAGAAAGAAAGAAAGAAAGAAAGAAAGAAAGAAAGAAAGAAAGAAAGAAAGAAAGAAAGAAAGAAAGAAAGAAAGAAAGAAAGAAAGAAAGAAAGAAAGAAAGAAAGAAAGAAAGAAAGGGGGATGGGGAAAGAAAGAAAGAAAAGAAAGAAAGAAAGAAAGAAAGAAAGAAAGAAAGAAAGAAAGAAAGAAAGAAAGAAAGAAAGAAAGAAAGAAAGAAAGAAAGAAAGAAAGAAAGAAAGAAAGAGAGGGGGATGGGGAAAGAAAGAAAGAAAGAAAGAAAGAAAGAAAGAAAGAAAGAGAGGGGGATGGGGAAAAAAGAAGGAAAGAGAAAGAAAGAGACAAAAAGAATGGAAAGAAAGAAAGAGAAGGGAGTGGAGATGGAAGGGAAGGAAGAAGAGCATCCCCTACAATCAATGTACTCACTGGGAGGCAGTAGGGACTGGATGGATGGATCAGACTCCCCTTGTCCTTTTGCTTTTCCTGGGCTCCAGCTTGAACCTTCCCGCCCACACATCCCCTTCTGTGAGGCAGAACAGAGAACACTGCCGAGGAGAGTGGGCGGGGCAGACACAGGAGGAGAGGGCGGGAGGAGGAGGAGCAGAAGCTCTCTCTCCTCTTCTGTCTGGCTGTGCGGGCAGAAGGGGGAGGGGGGAGATCTGTCAGAGCTCTACTGAGCGGCTCTCCCTCCCTGTCTGTGATCCGGAGATGTATGTGAGCTCCGATCACAGGTCTCACTTGCCGCCTGTTATCTCTCCCTGTAGCAGAGCGAGGGGACTCGGGACGGAGATCTCTGCTGCTGAATGAGGCGGCTCTCTGATTAGGTAAACAATCCAGCTGTGCGAGGCCCCTATGACTGCGAGGCCTGAGGCCACCGCCTATTTCGCCTAATTAGAGAGCTGCCTCTGCAGGGCTTGAATGCTGGCAATGAATTAATAAAGATATTAGACATTGGTTTCAATGTAAAGCGAATAGTAAAATGGTAAAAAAGTCAGACTGGCAGCCCTGACGCTTAAATTATCAGGAAGGCTCAGTGCTCTGTTCTTATCCAGAACACTAAAAAAAATGATGAGCAGAGGGTGTCTATCATCAGGTAGTTCATATATATCTGTCATGTTCCATTGTGGTTCCTAATGAAATATATATATATATATATATATATATATATATATATATATATATATATATATATATATATCATTTGTTATCATAATTAATATATATATATATATATATATATATATCATTTGTTATCATAATTAATCCCTTTGGCACACTTTCAATTGGCCTACTGCATTCTAATTAATTGGCAATTAAGATTAACTACATTTTCTGTTTGGATGCAAGTATACAAATCTATTACATTATTTAAAAAGACAATAGTGAAGACATAGTGAAGGCATGTTTCTTTTAAAGTAAGCAATAGTAGATACAATTATTTTTGAACTCTTGGCACTAATAGATAACTTAATTAATTATTTAAAAAAATAATTAAATGTTTGGTATGCAACTAGTGTGTAAATATGATTTTGACTCAGTATCAGCCTGTTGTAATAAAAGTTTGGGTGCCTGTTGTCAAATGAGTTTGGATGCTGAACCCCAAGCCCACTGAAATCAATGGGAGCCAAGTCTGTCAAATCACAAATGACAATGTTCTGGGCTAATAGGCAAAGGGTTGTAAAAAAAATTTCATGGGGGTTGGGCACTTCCCTGAAGCACCAATGCAAAAAATTAAAAATAAAGTAATACAGCAGACCTCTCTAAAATGCATAGAAGTCTGCTATGTAGTTTGGGGGACTTTTGGAGGGGAATATGTGCTGTTTTTTTTAAAAAAGGAGTTGGCAATGAAATTTAATTTTCTGGCCATTTAAACTGTATCACTTTTGCCTTGTAAATGTCACCTTGGCTGTAGAATATCCTACAGCAAGAATGAAAAAAAATGTATAGAGTTCCCCCTCAATATGCAAACCAGACACCTTCTGGTCTAGTATGGACTTTTAGGGGGATCCCCATGCAAAAAATGTGTGAGGTCCCCGTAGCAATCCATACCAGACCCTTTCTCTAAGCATGGAGCCTGGCTGGTCAGGAAAGCGAGGTGGAGCGATCGTGCATCCCCTGAACCATACCAGGCCAAATGCCCTCAATATTGGGGGTGCATTACCAAGGGGGAGCCCCCTGCAAAAGCACCTTGCCCCCATGTTGATAAGGACAAGGGCCTCTTCCCCACAACTCTGACCTGCTGAGTGTTTTCTTTAATCAAAGTCTAAAAGTAAATGAGCAAGGGTTACATAGTGCTCCTACTCGGTCATAAAAAAAAATGTAATCTAAAAATAAAGACACCCAAACATTTGAAAATCTTATATTAAAAAAATAAATATCCCCCAAAAGTCCCCTGCTGTAAATCCATCATCAATCATGATGCCTGCCACCCATTGACTTGCCCAAATAAAAAATCTTAAAGCGGGGTTCCACCCAAATTTTGAACGTTATCTCTATGCATTCTCTTCCTTGCCTAGATGCTGACATGCTGTGTAAAAAAATTTAAATCGCCGTAATTACCTTTTTTTTTCTAATCTTCTTAGCACTTCCTGGTTTTCCTCCCATGGGAGTAGGCGTGTTTCTAGCCTCTCCCAGACCTCCCACAGTCCCCTGGGAGCTAGTCTCAGGCTTCCCAGCATGCATTGTGCAACAGCGTCATCACAACATCTCGGTGAATGCTGGGAGCACAGCATTCACCGCATCCAGGAAATACATGCTTGTGGGCTTCAAATGCCCACAATGAAGATGGAAACCGCCTTCAGTGAATTTTATAAGTTATTCTTTACAACGAAATCGGACACAGGCGGATTTATTACACAGAACATGTGAGTAGATAATCATGAGAAGAAAAGTTTGTGAATGAACTCCAAAAAAAAAAAACGATAGATAGGCAGACCCCCACTTTAAGGACCAGGCACACATGACAATGATGACAATGGTACTCCTACCAAATGGCAACTCCTTGAGCTGTCATCAGCTAAATAAGGGAAGGGGCTGTATCAGGAACATCATGTCAGCTGTCAAGAAGATTGTGCCATATGTAAGGCTTGTGCTGAATATACACACAATGGCATGCACATGGTCGTAGGGGAATGTCCACCACAGATACTGGTGCCTAGAGGACTATTTTAAACCTAGGCCCTGCACTGGATCATTGCTGGATGGTCTTTCAGCTTGTATCTCTGTTATCCTTGATCCCTAAATCCTGCTTGACTCTGTCATTGAGCCAGCTTTTGTGTGACCTGCCTTTGGATTACCCCTGCCTATCTATGTTTGCTGCCTATCCATGTTATCAACCTGAGCCTGAACTTTTGACCAAGATTTTGACTATTGATTCTGTACCTTGTTGCCTTCACGTTTCCATCCTTTGCTCGTCTTTGATCTTGATCCTGCTCGTGACTTGGTACCTTCCTGTCTGACTGTTCCATACTCGGTTTGTGACCCGGCTCTAATTCCTTCTGGTCTGGTTGAAGTTGGGGTGCCCTCAATGATGCGCGTCTGCTTACCTGACACCAGTACTTCCAAGTGCAAGTCTACAGTTCCAGCTTCCTGGCACCTGCAACCTTCCATTGCCCTAGCAGTCCCTGTCTCAACTTCCAGGGGTGCTTGGACTGCTCGGACTCGGAATTGTGCAAGAGAGTGCCCTTATCATCTCAAGCTCCTTGTACAGGTATGTGACAGGTGGGGAAAGTAATGAAATCATTGACCAAATATGGCCATGGCCATATTTCATCAATGTCTCTGCCCAAATATAAGCAGTGACCACATTTGGGCAGTGATGTCACTGCTCTCCCTGCCCTTTGCCTATATAGCCAGGGATTCCCAGCCATGTAAGTCAGTGTAGAGAAAGGAGGTGATCCCTGGTGCCGCATATTCATGTGGTCCTATGGTGGTGAAATTTTCTCTTCACTTATCCTTAATCAAACAGCCAGAATGAGTAATTACACACACCTGTCAGCCCTTCACACAATTGAGTGACTACCAATGATGCTTAAATACTCCCCACACATGGGATCCCCATCCCCATGATTAAGATCTGGGGGCAGACTGAAAAGTGTTGCAGACGTGGCCTGGTAGGAGTCCAGGCTAAGGTTACCACTCTGATTACCACCATAGGAACACACGGATGTGTGGCACCAGTGATCACTTTCTTTCTCTCCCTTGAGTCACAGCAGGTGCTGAGATGGGCTTCATCCTTCGTAAGCACTCCTAGCAGCGGATGCAGAACAATCTACATACATACCTCACATTAACTGAGCCTGAGTGGCAAACCAATATACTATGGGTCAAATGTAAGTGAATGTGACCTCAGAAGTTTCTAATAACGCAGTGGATGCCAGCACCTGCTGCTTCCTTAGGAACTAGTGACAGTGGGAAGCTATCATATATACAGTATATGGAAGTGATAGGAATAACTCTTCTATTTATGATTTTCGGCTTTAGATGAACAGGGGGCTAAACAGACAAAAGTTCAGGCATTTGTGCGAACGCCCGAACAGCCAAAGTTCAGTCCAAACCATTGGCTCATCCCTACCTGTTAGAATGAATCCTGTATGTTAAAAGAAATTACTGGCACATTTGTCAGCAGCTGGTGGTCATAAGTTGGCCCATCTTAAGCGTAAGTGCATTGACCCTTTGGTATAACCTGTATCTGACCTTTGCTCAAAAAAAAATTGTCACCTGTGGACCTCGAAACAATGGTGTGACTCTTGATTCCTACATTTTTTCTCTTCAGTCTCAACCTAAGATGGCTTTGGGACCTTTTGGTTTGCAGGACCTGCCAACCGAGAATTCTAGGCCCTGTACTATAATATTACCCCCACACCATTGGATAAGAACATGGTGAATCCTGGATATCTTCATCTATCCATTTTTACAACAACAGGTTGGGGACAGGGAAGTGACGAGTAGATGACCTGACTTTTTTGTCAGATCACCAATTTGACTCTCTTGTCTCTGTGTAAATCTCAGGACTGTATAAACAGAAACACAAATCCTTTGATAGGTAAAAATGCTTTCAAATAACTGCACTAAACTGTTTTTTTCTAGATCAGCTTTAAAGCTACAAGTGTACAGATGATATCAATGCTATCAGGCTTTACCAATACCTATGAAGGAAGTACTACAAATATTATTGAGAGATTTCCTTTTTCCACTATTTTTGACAAGTGTCATTATGAAAAAATAAATATTTACTACAATGTTTTGTAGTATTTCTGTAAGTCCAGCTCCCTGATATACAGCAGGACTCACTTGGGAAATGGAAAATTACAGTTAATTACATTTTTTAAACTATACTAAGGAGCCAGAACTATGACTTTGCAATGTATAGACAAGTGAAAAGCTCAATAAAAATAACGCAGCATTACACAATAGAAACTCACACGCATAGCTATCAGCAGTCTTGAATATGTTCTT
The DNA here is from genome assembly GCF_042186555.1 of Aquarana catesbeiana. NCBI lineage: Eukaryota > Metazoa > Chordata > Amphibia > Anura > Ranidae > Aquarana > Aquarana catesbeiana. The sequence continues at coordinate 78,581,486 of NC_133332.1, read as the reverse complement.
TGGCATTCTCAGATAGAGACAAGATAGAGACAAAGGAAGGTGACCCACTGATATATTTTCATCATGTAGAAAATAAAATTTTAGGCAATGAGTAGTTTCTATCACAAAGATTTCAAGTATATTTAAACCCAATCACAAAAATATCACATATGCTTTAGCATGTAATTTTAAACATAATTTTCAATATTTAAAATCGGAAGCTTTTAATAAAATAATATGTAGCGGGCACCTATTTTTAGATAGGTGACCTTTATTGTTAGTTTCCTATGTCAGGTAAATTTAGACAAGCTTGTGCTATTGCAGCAGGCCTGTTTGTTAATTTCTATATTTGAGTGGCAGGTGTTTGTATTTGAGTCCCGGCCAATCATTGATTTGTTGGACAAGGCTCGGAACTCTGATATAAAAGCTGAATCACCTGGTCAGTCAGGGTCCTGTCTTGCTATTTGCCGTGAAAGCCGGAGAGGCTCAACCTGGTTCCCGGAGGGGAGAGGTCCCCCCTCCGGGGAGCCAACGGAGCTTCACCCTAGCCAAATGGGTGGAGGTCTGGTCCTCATGGAGGAACAGACGACATCCCGCAGCATGTAATTATGGATGTCGTAGGCCGCCCCGGTGGGGAGGGGAGCGGGCCACAGACAGACAGAGGAACCGGGAATCATTTTGGATGAAGTGGCAGCAAAACGGAAGGAAATTGGGCGATCGATCATTTATGAGTGGCACATGGACTATTGATCAAGTGAGTGAAAGCCCAAGGGAAGGGTACTGTCAGAGATTGAGGTTGTTGATGCACAAGTCGGTGAGATGGGTGGTTTTGGCCCGTGACTTATGCCCCGTACACACGGTCGGACATTGATCGGACATTCCAACAACAAAATCCTAGGATTTTTTCCGACTGATGTTGGCTCAAACTTGTCTTTCATACACACGGTCACACAAAGTTGTCGGAAAATCTGATCATTCTGAACGCGGTGACGTACAACACGTACGTTGGGACTATAAATGGGAAAGTAGCCAATAGCTTTTATCTCTTTATTTATTCTGAGCATGTGTGGCACTTTGTGCATCGGATTTGTGTACACACGATCGGAAATTCCGACAATGGATTTTGTTGTCGGAAAATTTTATAGCCTGCTCTCAAACTTTGTGTGTCGGAAAATCCGATGGAAAATGTGTGATGGAGCCTACACACGGTCGGAATTTCTGACAACAAGGTCCTATCACACATTTTCCGTCGGAAAATCCGACCGTGTGTACGGGGCATAAGAGTTCAACATTGCCCTGGGATTCCAAACAGTCAAGCAAGGAGGTGATCAGAATGACTCTCTTGTAATTTAATCTGAAAGTACCATGCAAGTGGGAAGTAGTGGCAAAGAGGTAGTGGTGAAGCTGCTTGCACACACACATAGAGAAATGGATTGTTCCTTTTAAGTCATCCAGATGAAGAAGTTAATCAGAGTGACTCTTTATCATTTAATTCTCTATTAAATCTACTTCCATCTTCCCTGATCAAAGAGATCGTTTGAAATGTTTTGTCTGACCATCCGCAATTATTCTTTGATGTTTCCTGTAAGAACCATGTTAAGATGACAATGCAACAAAGAGAGCATCTCAAAGGAAGTCCTTCTCCTATCCCAGTTTGTGTTAATGAATAAAGCGTTAAAAAAAGCAATAAGGACTGTGACTTTGAATCTATGGGCTGCGAGGGTTGAGTGGTAAATGTGAATTACGGATATAGACAATTTTAAGCCGCTCCTTCGGGGGTCAGCGCTACAAATACCTAGCAATTCTGTCATAAAAGCCCTTGTCCAGGCGCTTCCTTTTATAGTGTGATAATCTTCTGTCCCTATCTCCCAGTTGTTCTCCTTCATTGTCACCCTGCCACATGCTCTCTCAGTGAAGACTACAAGCGATCACTTTACACAGGCTTCTTCCACTGTTGTCAACATCAGCAAACCAGTCTGAGAAATTAAATTTGTATCTCCTACCCCAGAGGTAGCCTCTGGTGCTTGGGTCTCCTGATCCCGGATAACAACTACCTTTCCAGCAATGCCAAACCCTCTGACAACCTAAGACTAAATAAGGGGGATTTATATGGGAAATACTCCCAGCAAGGCAACAAAACAGAACATTAATAAACAACAGATAATAAATAACATAATAGGATTGTACAACACCATGAATAAGGAGGACCCAGTGTCTCTGCACCTAAACCCTGAAACTAAGGAGGTCCTATCTGAAGGGGCAGTACTGAGAGCTAAAGGCCTTTCAGTATTTCCAAACCCCTTTTACTGGTAAGTTTAATCATTGAGGCCTAAAGTTTCTGCGCTGAAGAACTCAGGTTTAAGGGGATCCCAGTGCACAGCATGTAAGTACCCAAATTGTATCCTAGGGTAAGGTGACACTGCTCCTTCAAGAAGTGGGCAAGGAATTTGTGGCCAGCATCCTCTCACCACCAATCAGTTTGTATATAAGCCTTCTTCCACTCTCTGGCGTCTGGGACTGGTGAAGGTGGTGGGGACTCAGGACCCAGCAATGGCGACCACTCAGTTTCCCTCTTTCTGACATTGTGGTGAACACTACACCTGGCAGCTTTCCAACGCAGTTGCTTACTCTGATGGCCACCTCTCACTTTCCCCACAAGACTGCTCCTGAACCCCTGGCTTTTCCTTTACTTGTCCCCCTGTCTGTAGCACACAGCTTTTGGGCTTTATAGTCCCCCATAGATCTACAGCACTAAGCCCAGTCTCTCTGGGGACTACCTCCCCCAAAAGTCTATGCTCCTCCCAGCAGTCCTCATGCAAAAGGGCGTGGCCATTCCTCCCCAGGCAGCCAATCCCATTGTCCTCTGTGTCTTAAAGCAGTGGTCATCAACCCTGTCCTCAGGTCCCACTAACAGGCCAGGTTTTATGTATTACCTTGGGTAGATGCAGACTAGACTACTGCAATCACTGAGCAGCAAATTATATCACCTGTGATGTATTTCCGTTATCTCGCAAACCTGGCCTGTTAGTGGGCCCTGAGGACAGGGTTGATGACCACTGTCTTAAAGAATATGTAAACAACATTTCATGTTTTTCTGTAATGGGCCTGCTGTACCATGTACTTGTATGAAAAAGTATCCTGTTTTCTTTGTATTGCTTTCTTAGTGTGAAATCCCTGGTGTTCCTATCACTGACTCTGTTTTCCTATTAAAGACAGACCACAGTAAGCAGGAGAACACACCGTGGTCAGTTCTCTAGCTGTGCTGCTCTCTTCCAATGATCAGACTTGTCCTGACATGCCCCCCCACAGTGGTGTATTTAGGTTTTGTGCTGCCCTAGGCCTGACTAAAATCGCACACCCCCTAATTTAAATACCTGTCATCTGTAAACCACACCCCTTCCTCTTAAAGTGGTAGTAAACAGCCTCCTGGGACCTGTGGCATGTACCAGAAGGTTGCGGGCAGGGAGTGGGGAGACATCTTGTCCACCTCACCTGGTGCCATCTGTGTTGGTGCTGACAGTTTTCTTCGTGACCACTCCACTCAGCTTCTTCCTCTCCTCCAGTAGATCTCCCCCCGACCTCTGCACAGGCAGCCAGAAACTCTGCCTCCCGCCACCCGCCGTCTTGTACAGCGCCTCCAGCATCCTTGTCTGCCGGGACTTCCAGCTCATGCAGGCCCCTCCTCCGCCGCTGCTAGTGACATTATGCCACCTCTGGATTGGTGCAGGACCCGCCCACTTGGCGGAGCTGCTCCTTCTACCTGTCCTGATGAAGGTCGCGCTGCGCTGATCTGCAGTTCGGCAGTGCAGGGAGAGGGGGTGCATTTTTGGCCTAGGCCATAATACAGTGCTGCCCCCTCCCCCACACAGCCTTTCACTGGAAAGCTCAGCGTGCTGCTGCTTCTCCTCTTCCAGCTCTGATGCATCTGAGAACAGAGAGAATGTGATCTCGTATAAAAAAAGGGGAAAAATGTATTTATATATATTTTATTATCTATAGAAAAATGTTTTGCCTTTCATTTCTATATTAAACTGAATGGGTTGTTTTACAAGTTAATAATTTACAATCACTTTAAAGAGGAGCTTTAGGCCGGGCCAGTTCTTTGCTGGTCTTCGGGTCCCCAGCGACAGCATGTTAACTGTGGGAAGCCAGCTGTGGCTCTTTCTGGCTTGACAGTTGCCTTCTTACTGCATGCTGAGCCACGCTGCACCCTGCGAATGGTCCCACAGCCTCCTGGGACCTGTGGCTTGTACCAGAAGGTTGCGGGCAGGGAGTGGGGAGAGCTGGACATCTGCACACATGGCCTAGAAAGTCAGAGAGGGGGTGGGAGCGGGCACCTGCCAAAACTAGGTACTGTTCTCGCAAGAAAAATAAGTTCTAAATGTGGCAGGGGTGGGGAGGAGGAGGAGGAAGACCGGAGCTTCCCCTCTTTGGTGAAGTTCTGCTTTAAGTATCTGTGTCTTTTTCTCTCCCCCTCTCTGGCTGTGAAACTGTCACCGGGTTGATGTTCTCTTATGTGATTTTTTTTGTCTATGAGATGCTTTTATATTTGTGAGTATATTTGCTTTTAATAATGTAATACCTTGGTGTTTAGGCAGGGTTGCTAACAAATTTAGTTTTCCAGGTAGTAATTGTCCTGGTCCCTCTAATTCTGGAATTGCTGCACCTTTTCTCTTCTGTCACTAGGTGGCACTGTGGCTGGTGACATCAGAATGACAAGGGCTCTGCAAGGTCAGATTAGAAGTGGGTGGGCGTCTCAGTCAATTGGCAGGGTTTTCTTTAGTCCCTTGGCCTGCTGAGAGAGCCTATTAATTTGGGTGGAGTCGGGTGATCGGGGTTCTGTGCCACCTGGACAGCTGTCTGGGTGGACGTGTGTTATGTTGCCCTGGGTTGCTAGGCCTATCCCGGGGACACCTGGCTGATAGGCTGCCTGAGGCCCATCCAAGAGCAGGAGAAGCAGCGTAGGGTTGGGACTGCAGGATTGGAGTCCAACCGAGCTGAGAAGGTTCAGCCAGACAGGGAACCAGTTGTGGTCGGAGGTAGAAAGGAAGCTGTCGCCACTAAGGGACCATCCATCTTACTACCGGAGACTACTGTAAGCTGAACGAAGTACCAAAGCAGTCTTCTCACCAGCTAGGGACAGTGAAGAAGTGGGAATGTGTCATGTACCTGGTAGAAGTCTGAAGTGAAGAGGTCAGCCTCCCTTGTATCTCCAGCCCAGGCCCCATCGAGAGTGAGTCAGTTTGTGCTAAGGGACAGGAGGAACACGAGTGCCTGTGGTGGAAGTTGTGGGCTAGGAGTTTCCGGCAGAACATCAGGTCAGGAACTGTGATGATGCTGGGAGGTCAACTGAGATTAAAGGGAAACTCCACCAGGCTTGCAGGTTCAGAATATGTGGCTTGCCGAGACTTCCAGCAGACAGGAGACAGGAGTGCACTGTGTCCAATGGAGCTTGGATGAGAAGAAACCAGCTCAGGTATTCGGAGGTGGAGTGGAGCCAGACAGGAAACAGGAGCGGATCTTGTGGACAGATTACTGGGAGGGGCTGGGGAAGACCCGGCTGTCATGGTGCACGTTGGCACCAATGACAAAGTCAGAGGCAGATGGAGTGTCCTAAAGAATGATTTTAGGGACTTAGGAGCTAAATTGAGGAAAAGGACCTCCAAGGTAGTGTTCTCAGGAATACTACCGGTACATCGAGCCACACCAGAAAGGCAGAGGGAGATTAGGGAAGTAAACAAGTGGCTGAAGGGCTGGTGTAGTAAGGAGGGGTTTGGGTTCCTGGAGGACTGGGCCGACTTCTCAGTCGGTAACCGGTACTATAGAAGGGACGGGCTGCACCTAAATGAGGAGGGTGCAGATCTGCTGGGAATGAAGATGGCCAAAAAGTTAGAGGGGTTTTTAAACTAGGCGATGGGGGGGAGGGTCCAGAGACAGTGATAGCCAGCACGGAAGATATTCCAGAGGGTAGTATTGGGGGCATTAGTGGTAGGTTAACCAAAGCACAAAAACACAAGGTGAGTATAGTAGCAAGTCCTAGTTGCAATCTTGAAACACCCAATACGAGGACAATATGCGACCGGTCTAAACTATGTGGCATGTTCACCAATGCCAGGAGCATGGCGGACAAGATGGGTGAACTAGAGATACTGTTGTACAAGGAGGATTTGGATTTTGTGGGAATTTCAGAGACCTGGTTCAACAGCTCTCATGATTGGCTGGCAAACATTCAAGGGTATACCCTATACCGCAAGGATAGAGAGGGTAAAAAAGGGGGAGGGGTATGCCTATATATCAAGAATAATGTACAAGTGAATGTGAGAGATGACATCACTGAGGGGGCTAGGGAGGAGGTGGAATCTTTATGGGTAGAGCTCCAAAGGGATGAAGCTAAGGGGAAAATAATACTGGGAGTATGCTATAGGCCCCCTAACCTGAGGCAGGAAGTGGAGACGGATCTCCTATCACAAATTGGATTAGCAGCAAGGATGGGAAGTGTTATCATGATGGGGGATTTTAATTATCCAGACATAGACTGGGCGGAGGGAACCGCGCATTCATTTAAGGCTCGCCAGTTCCTTAGTGTCTTGCAGGACAATTTTATGGGTCAAATGGTAGACGCACCAACTAGAAATAAAACATTACTAGATCTACTGATTACCAACAATACAGACCTGATAACAGATGTGGAAATACGGGGCAATTTAGGTAACAGCGATCACAGGTCAATTAGTTTCAGTATAAATCACACAAATAGGAAACATGAAGGGAACACAAAGACACTGAATTTCAAAAGAGCCAACTTCCCTAAACTACAAACCTTGCTAAAAGGCATAAATTGGGATAAAATATTAGGAACAAAGAATACGGAGGAGAGATGGGTTTGCTTTAAGAGCATATTAAATAAGGGCATTAGCCAATGTATCCCATTGGGTAATAAATTTAAAAGAGCGAACAAACATCCTGGATGGCTTAACTCCAATGTAAAAATGCATAAAAAAGCAAAGGAGAAGGCCTTCAAAAAATACAAGGTTGAGGGATCATCCTCAGCATTCAGAATTTATAAAGAATGCAATAAGAAATGTAAGGGTGCAATTAGGATGGCTAAGATAGAACATGAAAGACACATAGCGGAGGAGAGCAAAAAAAAGTCCCAAGAAATTCTTTAAGTATGTAAACAGTAAAAAAGGGAGGACAGACCATATGGGCCCCATAAAGAATGAGGAAGGACATCTGGTTACAAAGGATGGGGAGATGGCAAAGGTATTGAGTTTATTCTTCTCCTCAGTCTTCACGAGTGAATCGGGGGGCTTCAGTAACCAAAACTGCAGTGTTTATCCTCATGACACAACACAGGAAGCACCTACATGGTTAACAGAGGACGGAATTAAAATTAGACTTGAGAAACTTAACATTAATAAATCACCGGGACCAGATGGCTTGCATCCGAGGGTACTTAGGGAACTCAGTCAGGTGATTGCCAGACCGTTGTTCCTAATTTTTACAGACAGTCTATTGACTGGAATGGTACCAGCTGATTGGAGAAAAGCCAATGTAGCACCAATATTTAAAAAGGGCCCAAAAAACATCCCTGGGAATTACAGACCAGTTAGCCTAACATCAATAGTATGTAAACTCTTGGAGGGGATGATAAGGGACTATATACAAGATTTTAGTAATAAGAATGATATCATTAGCAGTAATCAGCATGGATTCATGAAGAATCGTTCTTGCCAAATCAATCTATTAACCTTCTATGAGGAGGTGAGTTGCCATCTAGATAAAGGAAGGCCCGTAGACGTGGTGTATCTGGATTTTGCAAAAGCATTTGACACAGTTCCCCATAAACGTTTACTGTACAAAATAAGGTGCGTTGGCATGGACCATAGGGTGAGTACATGGATTGAAAACTGGCTACAAGGGCGTGTTCAGAGGGTGGTGATAAATGGGGAGTACTCAGAATGGTCAGGGGTGGGTAGTGGGGTTCCCCAGGGTTCTGTGCTGGGACCAATCCTATTTAATTTGTTCATAAACGACCTGGAGGATGGGATAAACAGTTCAATCTCTGTATTTGCAGACGATACTAAGCTAAGCAGGGCAATAACTTCTCCGCAGGATGTGGAAATCTTGCAAAAAGACCTGAACAAATTAATGGGGTGGGCGACTACATGGCAAATGAGGTTCAATGTAGAAAAATGTAAAATAATGCATTTGGGTGGCAAAAATATGAATGCAATCTATACACTGGGGGGAGAACCTCTGGGGGAATCTAGGATGGAAAAGGACCTGGGGGTCCTAGTAGATGATAGGCTCAGCAATGGCATGCAATGCCAAGCTGCTGCTAATAAAGCAAACAGAATATTGGCATGCATTAAAAGGGGGATCAACTGCAGAGATAAAACGATAATTCTCCCGCTCTACAAGACTCTGGTCCGGCCGCACCTGGAATATGCTGTTCAGTTCTGGGCACCAGTCCTCAGGAGGGACGTACTGGAAATGGAGCGAGTACAAAGAAGGGCAACAAAGCTAATAAAGGGTCTGGAGGATCTTAGTTATGAGGAAAGGTTGCGAGCACTGAACTTATTCTCTCTGGAGAAGAGATGCTTGAGAGGGGATATGATTTCAATTTACAAATACTGTACTGGTGACCCCACAATAGGGATAAAACGTTTTCGCAGAAGAGAGTTTAATAAGACTCGTGGCCACTCATTACAATTAGAAGAAAAGAGGTTTAACCTTAAAATACGTAGAGTGTTCTTTACTGTAAGAGCGGCAAGGATGTGGAATTCCCTTCCACAGGCGGTGGTCTCAGCGGGGAGCATTGATAGCTTCAAGAAACTATTAGATAATCACCTGAATGACCGCAATATACAGGGATATGTAATGTAATACTGACACATAATCACACACATAGGTTGGACTTGATGGACTTGTGTCTTTTTTCAACCTCACCTACTATGTAACTATGTAACTATGTAAGGAGCGAAGTCAGAGGATCAGCCAGAGTCAGCAGCGAGCGGGCAGCGAAGTACCAGGGCATCAGACAGAAGCAACGACAGGAATAGGCGAGAATCAGGAACCAGTAGTCAGCAGTATAATCGGAATCCAAAGAGTAGGTCAGTGGTAAGCCAGGTCAGCAACAGATAACATAACAGGATACAGGCAGGATACAGGGAAACAGCTGAAGACAAGTCAGCGTTCAGCAAGGGTCAGAGCGCCCTTTAAATATGCCTCTGGTGCCAAGGAAACTGTGGATGCACTCCCGCGAGCACGCACATTCCTTTGCGCATGTGCATTGGTGCACCTGCGGTCAGGTTCCATATACGCGTGTGCGCCCGATGCGCCACAATAGTTCTCTTACAGAAAGCATCAGCAAGTGCTAAGTCAGGGACCCAGCAGGATAGCGGGGGTGACGCTTGAGGAGTATACAGTGGGATATCTGTGGAAGAGCTCAGGGGATCCAGTGACGACTGGGATCAGGAAGTCTAACGAGAGACTGGGAGCTCAGTAAGTGAAGATCTACAGTGGGATACTGTGAGATAAGTAAAGGACTGTTCGGTGTTACCAAGAGTTATATATAACTACATTTAGTGACTGTTGCAATATTAGTTGCCAAAGGAGACAGTGATCCTACCTATACAGAAGTGTTATCCAGCTGGAGGCCTTCCACTGTATTGCTATCTACCTATAGAAGTCTCATTGAGTATCATTGCACCTACTCAAGGTGGCCCTGGCCCTAACCCCCTCTCCCACAGTTCTGTTAAGAGACAATAAATCTCTTGTTCACATTCAAAAGTGACTGGAGCCCATCATTTCTAATTGCATCACACCCACCATGCCTGGTAACCCACTCTACAAGGAAGGATGTCAGCTTTCCCTAACCCTTGAGGTCACCATTAGGCCTCTGGGGCCCCGGGACCTTGCTACAATAAATTATGTGGTTTTAAGCAGCAATACTCGATGGTCCTTTGCTCTTTTCTCCATTTATGCCTATTCTGAAGAGTGTTCTTTGGATAACCAGAGATTCTGGAGTCTGCAGTATTTTGTTTGGTGGCCCTGGATTGGATGGCTACTGTGCTGTTGATCTCTAATAATTTGGAGATCATTACCATTTGGTAAGGAAACTGGCACACTTAATTCCAGGACTATTGTATAGTAGACATGAATATATGTTTTTTTGAAGCTTACTTTTTCATTATGCACTACGTTTCAACTATATGCTCTGTGATGGACACTTCTCCTTGTATTTTTATGTCGTATATTGTGTATGAAATTTTTGATCATTGATTTATGATTATACTGTAAATGATTTACAACTGAGTTATCGATCTATTGGTTTTGTGCACTTTCTAAGTAGTTACTATAATATGCTTTCATGGATTGAAAATTGGATTACCTTGAGCTGATTCTGCTGTCCAGAGTAATGGTCTGAGTTGGTATTTATCATTCTGCGTGAATGATTCCCGCCCTGAGTTACCCGCTTTTCCATGGCTCCCCGGTTACAGACTGCGCAGTCATTACACCATGCACCCTCACACTGCAGGTCACTTCTGCGGTCTGGGAGTGTCTGCACTTTATGTACGTGCAGTACTAGATTACATACCGGAAGTGGATGTAATTTCTGGTTTCCGGGCATCAGTCCATGGTTTGTGGACCTCCTTTCTTGCGTCCAAGGGGCGTTATCGCGGCGTGATGTCACACGCCGCGTTTTGGCGCCACGGGGAGGGTTATTTAAACCCCACATGGTGAAGCCATGGTTGGGTTATCTGGGAGCTTGTTAACAATACGGACGACAATTTCAGGTATTTATCTAATTGATGGGAAGACATTTTGTCTCTTTTTCTTATACTCTAATGGAACTCAAACAATGGCCTTTTTGTTTTTCTTTTTTGCTCTGTTTTATGAATAGATAGATACTAGCCACCCCTCTTCTTTTGGGGTTTAGCCTCTCAGTTCCCTGCTACTCTCCTCTTCCCACGCATCTTTTTTGCTCTGGTGTTCAGGGGACCGTTGGATGAGTCCCCCATACAGCAGCAGTAAGACATACTGAGGTGAGAAGTTTCCTTTGAAACTACAAGGATATATTTGGGATGTCTTTCATTGAATATGTATACATATTTTCAGAATTTTTCAGATGGGTGAGTCTGTTTGCTGTATTGAACATATGCCAATGCCTTCCCCTTTCTTTTCTCCGTCCACATGAGCTCCCAGTATAGACATTTATTTACCAACCAATCAACAGGACTGTGCTGAGTACAGTTCATTTATCAGATTCTGCTATGAACTTGTGCGCTCTCTCTCCTCAAACGATACAATTTTAGTATAATATATCATATATATTGCAGGTATTGTTATGCCTCTGTATGACAGTTTGAACAACAAATATTACATCCCTCCCTATGGGAGATCTGGCATGGTCTGGACTGGTTTTGGATGCAGGGCAATGGGGCCATTCAGGAATTCTCCCAATTGCACTTACTCCAATGCTCATCCATGAGGTAGGGAGTTTTTGCTTTTGGGGTGTTCGTGCAGTTTTGTTTTTTTGGGGGGGGCAAAAGAGGCAATGGGTGGGGGTGGGTCAATTGGCTAACTTGTTCTATGGGTGATGTGTGGCCACGTATGTGCAAGATGTACTATATTAATTTATTGAAGTTTGATATACTAATTTTTGTTTTTGTTTTTTCTCTTTTCTTTTTTTCTACACACCTAAGGTTGCGCATACTAGGCTCTTAGATATTTATTAATTAAATACTTACGTCCTCTTTCCTGATGAAGCCGCCTCGGTGAAACATGTTGAGACATTTGGACGTGAGATCATTTTGTATATGATAACAGTACTCTCATTGTCAGGGATAGAAAATGTGTGTATACCTATGCCTGTGACTGAAACTGTACTCCTTACTTTTTTAATGTTTTTCTAAATAAATGATTTATATATTTTTATATTAAAATTTGAGTGGTTTTCTATGCGATGTACCTTTAGAGTCCCATTTCTTCAATCTATTTGTTTTATACCAAGGACATGGTTGTGATTTCTCTGGACACCAAAAAGGGTATTTCATGTGCTCTAGCCACTGTATTTGGACTTAGCTAAAATGTATTTTTTTTCTCTGGCTTGCCTTAGCACAGCTTCCCTGTCCCTGTAATGTAGGAGACGAGCAAGGATTGGCCTGGGGGGGGGGCTCCCGGTTGTGGTGGGCGTCCTGGTGTACGATGGGCCCTCTCCACAGTGAAGAACGGGGAGAAAGCGTCTTTTCCAAATAACTCCTGCAGCCATCCCTCTACAAAGGTGGTAGGGTCTCTCCCCTCGGTTTTCTCCGGTAACCCCACAATGCGTATATTATTCCGTCTCAGACGGTTTTCAATGTCATCTGCTCTATTGTTGGTATCTTTAGCCAGTTGATGTGCTACATGGGCTTCCCGAGCAACAGAGGGGAGTTTATCTTCAACCTTACTCACCCTGCTTTCCACTGCTGTCGTGCGTTCACAAATTTTTTGCAGGTCCTGTCTCAATAGGGAAACGTCTTCTCTTAAACACCCAAACTGCTCCTTGAGGGTATTCACTGAGGCAGTGCAGACAAGCACTGCTCTAAGTATCTCTGCCAGGGTTGGTTGCTCAGTGTCATCTGCTGCCGTGTCTGTGTGCAGGGAATGAGGCTGCTCAGTTATATAGTCCTGCTCACCCTGTCCCTCTGTCTCTCCTGCAGACTGACTCATTGCGCCCTGTGCTGCTGGGCCCTGTGCTGCCACAAGGGTTTGTACAGAATTCCCTCCGCTATCTGCTCCAGGGAACCCCCCAGCTTTTGTGCATAGTACAGCATGTCCCTCAGGTACTCCTTACCCTGAGTTTTTTGTAATATTTTGCTGGGTTCCCCCTTGGATTTGTCTGTTCCTCGCGGTGTGCGCTGAGCCAGGGCCGCAGTGGCGCCATCTTGGATTTCGGAGCTCATGGAATCTTCCTTCTTTTTAGCATTTCCTCTGGTGCCGAGGGCCAGCGGGTGGTCCGAGAGGTTGCCCTGGTCGGTAGACAGCTGGATAGCCATTTCTCAGCGTTGGATTGCTGCTGGGAGAGGATCAATAGACTGTGCTGTGTAGGAGCTGTAAGACACATGTCTTCTCACATGCCTGTCCTGGCCACGCCCCCCTAGCTAAAATGTATTACTTGGGAAAAGATTCTATACTTGTGCATTAGAGTAAATAATGCTATTTTAAAATAATTCCCCTACATCAAGATACCTGTTCCTAATGTTTCCACTAAACCCACTCCCTATTGGTCCACTAGACTACCAGACATACACCCCTCCGCTAAACTATGAGTGACAAAATTGAAATATTTGGGAATGCAAGTACTCAATACCTTTAATACCTGATACTTCCTTCCCCCTATTGAAATGTTGCTCAGAGAGACAAGACAATGAATGGGATGCCCTTTTGAACTGATATGTAGAATTATTATTCTAAAAATAATTTGTTTTACTGAAATTCCTCTTTATTTTAGCCAATTCTACCTGTCCAATGCCCTTTAAATAGTGTAAATGTATCAATTCCCTCTGTTTCTTCAACTTTAATAATCTTGGATCTTTATTGAGACCTTACAGCTACCTCAATGCTTAGAAGGCTAATGTCGTACACACGACCAGTTTTTCCGTCAGAATAAACTCTGTCGGCTTTTCTGACGGAGTTCCGACGGAATTCCGCTCAAGCTGTCTTGCATACAGATGATCACACCAGATTCCAACCGTCCAGAACGATGTGACGTATACCACGTACGACGGGACTAGAAAAAGGAAGTTCAAGAGCCAGTAGTAAATAGCTTCCGTCTCGTACTTGCTTCAGAGCATGCATCGTTTTTGGTCCGTCGGAACAGCATACAGACGAGCGGTTTTACCGATAGCAAGTAGTTCCAGCGGGAAAATTTAAAACAAGTTCTATATCTAAGTCCGTCGGAATTTTCGACGGGAAAAGTCCGATGGGGCGTACACACGATCGGATTAAACGATGATTAAACGATGAAAAGCTCCCATCGGACCCTTTCTGTCGGAAATTCCGCTTGTGTGTACGTGGCATTAGCCTTGGCTACCTTGGCTAACTCCCAGTCAAGGGCAATGCTTGTCCTTCCACTGAAGCAGCAAAGGTAACATCTTACAAATCTCCAATTAATGCTACATTTAGAGGCCTCATTATCTACATCTAGACACAAATATGATCCATGTACCCCAATTTTGTCAAATTCCGAGTCTCGTTTAATAAAAACTTCTTTAAGGAGGACTAGAGTATATTACCTATTGCATCCGTCTGAGATAATTCTCTCCTATCCAGTGTTCCTCCATCTCCTGACTGCACAATATTGGTCGTATTTGGGTGCCAAATTTTTACATCACATATTCAGGACCAGTGGAGGTGCGTCCATAAGGGCGCACGGGTGCCGCCCACTCTCTCCAGCCACCCCCCTCTGTGTATAATGGATAGATTCATGCATTGCATGAATCTATCCGTGGCCGCTGTAGACACTCCCTATTAAGGCGTCCGACCCCTTTTTGGTCACCGGGCTCCTGAATTATAGCGACGGGGGGGGAGTTTTGATGCACCTGATTAGAGCCATAGGCTCTAATAGGCTGAAAAAAAAGTGAACTGCAGCTCACCCAGGTGGGTTAGCAAAGCAAATTAATATTTGCTTTGATAACACTGAACCGCCTCTCAGCCAATCAGGAGGCGCGGATCTAATACCCATCACCTGATTGGCTGTAGGCACAGGCATCCTGATTGGACGCCTAATAGAATGGAAGAGAACAGAGAGTCATGGAGGACACAGGAACTTACCGCCGCCACTTGCTGCATGTCCCACAGCTCGCCGCCGTTACCCGCTACCAGGATAAGGTAAGTGTGTGCCAGTCAGACGGCGAGGGGGGGTCACAGAGGCTGCAAATGATGGGCACACAGGCTACATATGATGGGCACACAGACTACATATGATGGGTCACAGGGGCTACATATAATGGGCACACAGGCTGCATATGATGAGTCAAAAAGGCTACATATGATGGGCACACAGGCTACATATGATGGGTCACAGAGACTGCATATGATGGGTGCACAGGCTACATATGATGGGCACACAGGCTATATATGATGGGCACACAGGCTACATATGATGGGTCACAGAGGCTGCATATGATGGGCACACAGGCTTTATATGATGGGCACACAGGCTACATATGATGGGCACAGAGGTTGCATATGATGGGCACATAGGCTACATATGATGGGTCACAGAGGCTGCATATGATGGGCACACAGGTTACATATAATGGGCACACAGGCTACATATGATGGGCACACAGGCTACATATGATGGGTCACAGAGGCTACATATGATGGGCACACAGGCTACATATGATGGGCACAAGCTGCATATGATGGGCACACAGGCTGCATATGATGGGCACAGGCGCTGCAATTGATGGGCACACAGGCTACATATGATGGGCACAAGCTGCATATGAAGGGCACACAGGCTGCATATGATGGGCACAGGTGCTGCAATTGATGGGCACAGTGGCTGCATTTGATGGGCACAGTGGCTGTGTTTGATGGGTGCATTTGATGGCACAGTGGCTGCAATTGATGGCCACAGTGGCTGTAATTGAGGGCACAGTGGCTGCGTTTGATGGCACAGTGACTGCATTTGATGTGCACAGTGGCTGCAATTGATGGGCACAGTGGCTGCGTTTGATGGCACAATGGCTGCAATTGATGGCACAGTGGCTGCGTTTGATGGGCACAGTGGCTGCAATTGATTGATTTTTCAGTTTGTTTGCAACCCCCCAAAAATTTTGAACACCAATGTTTAGGACTGGTTTGCTGGCTTGTCACATTTTCCCATTTACAAAATACATTTGGAATTCTACTGTACATACTATACAACCCACTTTTGATACTCCAATTCTCCTATACAGTCCAAACTCAGTTTGGTTCAACAGAACTGGTCCCTGTTTAACCAACTCTAGAAAATCTCCTTTGACATTTGGGCTCCACTAAGCTCATTTCTACATATAACACTTCTCTCATAACAACAAAACCTCTGAATTTCATGGAGTCAAGGAAAAGTTACAATTACTAATACCCTAATTGTCTATGGGGGATTGACCTCTCAGGTCTACAAGAACTTCCCTCAGCAACCAACTGACTTTGAAAGTCTCTCTGTGACATGTATTTCAACATACATGTTGACATTAATCTGCATTGGTTTCCAAGAAAGGCATTTACCATTCCACCATTATGATGATATTGTGATGCCTTTCCTTATGAATGAATGGAAATTTCAGAGCGTATGTGCAGAAAAGAGCCAAGCAATGTATGAAGTGGCAGATAATGGGATAACTAATCTAAGCATCAAGGTGTCTCTAGTGTTAGAACATTTTTCTGTATGTAGTCAGTGAAACACAAACCATGTGCAAGTTAGCTATGTATTCTTGAGAGGTGCAAGCAATAGCATTTTTAAAAAAAGTAATCCAACCATTTTCTTGAAGAAGAAGCTCACATCTTCTAGAGATAAAAATCAGTTTACGGATCAGGCAATAAAACAAGAGCGTAAAATCAATCTATTTATATAGCTATAATATTCTCTCTTTTTTTTGTATACCATGAAACTGAAAAGGAGAAAAAAAGAATAAAAAGGAAGGAAATACACAAACATACATTTATTATCACTTATTTAATACACACAGCACAATGAAAAAAACCCTTTTTCTTTTAATTTCAACATTGTCCCATTAAAATATTGAATACAGCATAAAAAAAATCTACCTGCAATGAGAAAACATTTTTTGCTAACAGAAAAATTCCAGATGAAATCTCAAGTGGAAATTTAGTATGGACCCTGGAACAACAAAATGATTAATATTAACTGTAAAATCTTGAAACTGGTGGTGACTATTTTGCAATATTCAACAAAATAATTATCCATCTAGTCCATCCACTAGTCCATCTCTGAGCTCATATATAAAGCCTAACATGTTATGTAATTAAGTTTAGAAAAATATATCGTGTTTTGTTTTAAAACAAATAGCAAATTTAAAACCAATTGGGGTTGATTTAGTAAAGGCAAATAGGCTGCCCACTTAGTAAGGGAATTTCCCATTAACTTGAATGTGGTAAAAATTAATGTTGCAAATAATACCCAATCACATGCTTGTACATGATTGGATGGTGTAATTCAACAGAGCATCACCTCACTCACTAAACTACGAAGAAAACTCCCTTGCACAGTGAATAGCCCATTTGACTTTATTAAATCAACCCTGTTGTCTTCAAGGTATCAATCTGAATTTTCCTAAGCTTCGCGTAAGAGCTACTTTCACATCCTTATTTTTTAGGCTGTAGATGACTGGATTAAGCATTGGGACAGCAGCTGTGTTAAACAAAGCAAAAAGTTTTTTGGAGTCCAATGTGCTATTTAAGTTTGGTGTCAGATACTGGCTTACAAGAGTTGTGTAGAGCAATATGACAACTGTGAGGTGAGATGAACATGTGTAGAAGGCCTTACGTCTGCCGTGATTGGAGTGTATCCTCATGATGGCAACAATAATAAAAATGTAAGAGATAAAAGTGAGAACAAAGGGAGTAAAATTGAAGAGGAGCAAACCTTCCATAAAAAATAACATTTCCAAAAATGAAGTGTCATTGCAGGAAATCTTCATCAAGGGGACAATGTCACAGAAGAAGTGGTTGATTTCCATTGTTGAATAACAAGAAAAACGATATAGAATCCCAAAAGGGGGAGCAACCTGTAAAAACCCAACCAACCAACAAGCAGATGCCAACAGAGCACATGTTTTAGCATTCATAACCATGTGATACCGTAAAGGCTTACAAATTGCTACATAGCGATCATAGCTCATGGCTGTTAATATCAAGAGTTCATGGCCTGTCAATGAACCAAACATGTACATTTGTGCCATGCAAGCAGGGTAAGAAACAGTTTTATCATGTGTAATAAAGCTAGTGAGAATCTTATGCAGAGTGATGGTGGAACATGAAATATCCACTACAGACAAGTTGCCCAGGAAATAGTACATTGGAGTCTGGAGATGTTGGTCCAGGCAGATAAGCAAAAAAATGGTCATGTTGCCAGCAAGAGTGATGAGATAAATGAGCAGAACCAGAAAAAAGATAGTAAATTGAATCTCGGGAACATCTGAAATCCCTCTGATGATGAAATATTTGATTGCTGTCTGGTTTACATACATATTCACACAATTTGACTTCCTGAAATAGAATCCATCTATGCATATGATCAATTATTAGGTATATAATTTAATAAATGTATCAGAACTGAAATGATAGGCTTCTAGTTTTTTTTTTCTTCAATGCTTCAACATAATGAGAATGAACAGTAGCTATTATATGCTTGCCTACTAAATAAACAAGCAAAATTACAAATAACATACTAAATAATGTATTGTAAATCATTTATCCACTTCAGCTATCACATCTTTATACCTTCTATGGACCAGCTCAGCTTTTACATTTATGCCGTAGGCCTGTTTATTCAGGAATAACCTTGTCATTATTGAATATACAGTATATATAATTGTTTTTAGAATAAACATGTTTTTATTTTTTAATATTGCCTTGTAAAAATTATTTATTTTTTTATGCAATCTATAGAAAAAAAAAGAAAAAAACCCCAAAACAAATGGTTTTCTATTTTGAATGGTGCTACGGTAGCTAAAGCATATACATTTAATTCTTGCTTTAACTGATTTAACTAACATCATATGCAGATTGAAGCTTATCCTTTTCATCTGCAGATGAACGAAGCAAGGTAACAATGTTACTTTGCCCCTATCTTGTGTCTGAACATTGTTTATATACACTGTGTCAAAAAATCTGCTTTGAGGGGCGTGTCTGGACAAGAGTGGAATGTTCTGAAAGAGCTCCTTTTCCCCTGTCTGTATTAGCGGCTCTGCAGTGGATTCCGAGGCATCAGATCAACTTGTTAGCAGCAGCGCTTATACCTAGCATACCCTTGAGCATGCCGAAGCAACAGAATAAACGCTCCACTCCCCAGAAACTGACATCCTTCTTTGATTCACAGACTGTCCGGGTCCAGCAATATGGTGGCGATTCAGCAGGCACAGGGACATTGCACTCAGACTCTTCAGCGGAAGACACAAGCTCAGACTCCTCTACTGGCAAAGCTATCTTCTGTGCTTCACAACTTTCTCAGCCAATTACTTTCCGAATTACTGCCTGAAGCTAAGGACTGGGATCTCATCATTGATAGAGCCCACCGCCTGCCTAAATCAGCCTTCCTTCCTGAGCAAGTCCCACGGGATGTTTTGGCAGGCATTCATTTTTTTTCATTTTAAAGAAAAAGCTATGTGAGCGGCTAAAATAATCCATCAATCTTGTCAAAATTTAAGGGTATATCTGATCTCTCTGCAGCAACAATGTTCAACCGGCAGCAATTTTCAACTATGATGAAAGCCCACAGGAACCAGAAACCTAGTGTACAGATGAGGTTATCCCAGCAAGTTAACTATCACTAGGCAGGAGGAATTGCATACAATCCATTCGTTGAAGGCAAGGCTGAAATTGGTCAAAAAACTGAATATCTTCACGCCTCATGTTCCTTTGCCTGAACACCGCAACCCCTCTAAACTCCAAATGGAGTGGACCCGAACAGATATCTGATTTGCATGCATAATTATGCCTCTAATAGCATCTGTCCATGGTCACCATTTTTTAGTTTTGGTTTTATAGTTGTTTTCGTGACTTATTTATTTTTTTTTGCTTAAAAAGAATTACAGGCCTTCTCTATGGCTACTTTGTTTGTTCCCTCTGGAACCTGTTGGGACTGGTATGGACTACTGTTCTTCTTGACTTTGATCTAAGGACATCATGCTGGAGTGTTTCATTATCCTCTGATTTCCTGACTAAGAAGTATGCAGCCATCTGTTTAGCCCTGTTTTTACAGCTATTATGCTTTTCAACATATCTTTGCTTAACACCCGGGGTCTCAATAGCCCTTATAAGAGGTCAGCTCTTAAAAAGGAAGTTAATCACCTACATGCAGATGTGGTGGTGTAGTGGTTAGCACTTTCACCTAGCAGCAAAAAGGGTCACTGGTTTGAATCCTGACCACAACACCTGGAGTTCTCCCTATGCCTGCGTGGGTTTCCCCCCACAATCTAAAGACATGCTGGTAAGTCAATTGGCTCCTGTCTAATTTGGCCCTAGTATATGTATGAATGTGTGTTAGGGACCTTAGGTTGTAAGCTCCTTGAGGGTGGGGACTGATGTGACTGTACAATGTATATGTAAAGTGCTGTGTAAATTGACGACCCTATAATAATACGATACTAATTTTCTTAAACAAGCTCCAATCTGATTGCATCTCACTTCCTGCATGTTTTTTCAGCCTTGTTAACCAAGAAGAAAGTAGGTTTCTTATTGCCAGACATGGAACTATCTCTTTTCAACTTATATCGACTGTTGAGGAAGGAAATTAATGGTGGATATTTGATTTTGACATGAAAACTTAAAGCGGAGGTCCGCCGAAAAAAAAAATATTAAACGCCAGCAGCTACAAATACTGCAGCTGCTGACTTTTAATATATGGACACTTACCTGTCCAGGGAGCCCGCGATGTCGGCAGCCGAAGCCGATCTGTCTGTTGGCTGTCAGCTGCTGCCGCCGCCATCCTCGATAAGGGAATCAGGAAGTAAAGCTATGCGGCTTCACTTCCTGGTTCCCTACTGCGCATGCGCGAGTCGCGCTGCGCGTCCTCACTGGTCCCTGCTGTCTTCTGTCTCCCAGAACACAGCGGGGAGGACAGAGTAGGTGTCGGAGGTGGCGTAGGTCACTGCTCCCTCCTCCCCCCTGAAAGGTGCCAAATGTGACACCGGAGGGGGGGAGGATTTCAAAAAGTGGAAGTTCCATTTTTGGGTGGAACTCCACTTTAACATTAGGTTATTTACTTTGGTCAATTTGTATGCACCAAATGTCGGGCAGATCAGATTTCTTACCAAACTGCTCAAAGTGATTGGGAAATATCAACAAGGAACATTGCTTATAGGAGGGGATTGTAATTCAGTGGGACATCCCTACATAGATACTACCACTCCTAAAGAACACATTCTAAAGATCGTAGTCCCTTTTTTCATGCAAATGATCTGTTCGACATTTGGAGCTGTCTACATGGGGTAGACTTGACTATTCACATTTCTCAATTTCCCATGGCTTGAATAGATATGTTTATTGCAGTTAAATGGACTTTACAACATATTTCTTCATCCAAAATGTACTTAATAACATGGTCTGACCATGCATGTGTGTTGATCATGGTGTTATCATCACCTCCTCTATAGAGACTTAATACTTCTCTTTTGACTAATCCAGACTACTGCCTACAAATCTCAGAGGTGAAAGATCTCTTCTTCTCCACCAACGATTCTGACTCCATGAATGGATACCTGATATGGCTAGCTTATAGGGGTTTCATACGGGGCATTTTTATTAAAATTGGTGCTTATGCCAAAAAACTTCACTCACAAACATTGAATAGGTTAACCGCTACGATTAAGGACCTAGAGGATCATAACAAACAACATCTTTCCCCTCAACTTACATCTGACCTTTGTAAGGCACGTCATGCCAAATGAGTTCACTTATTATATTAATACGAGCACCAAATTAAAATTCTTAAATCTTCTTCTTATGTGCTCCATAATAAAACTGTAGCTTTTATGGCCAGACGCATTAAAGCCCAGCATAGAGCAACTAAAATTTCCCATCTTATAGCTTCCACTACTCAAAACAAAATAGCTAACACCAAATATATCACAGAATCTTTTAAGAAATATTATGCTGCCTTTTATGATTTCAGAGCTGATCCTAATACTCCACAACCTAGCAGTGCTTGAATAATAATTTCCTCTCCTCCTTGCACATGCAAGCATTATCCTCCCAACAGCTAAACTCCCTTTCCCTACCCTTCCCCACCTTTGAGATCCTGAAGGCCATAAACAACCTCCCTCTTTCTAAATCCCCAGGTAAAGATGGTATCCCTGATGAATATTATAAATACTTTAAGCATACGCTTGTCCCTCATTTAGTGAAAGTGTACAATACTCTGGACAATTTACCACCAGGCTAAAGCCAGAGAGAGACCCGACCTTCCCTAGCAATTATCGGTCAATTTCCCCCCTGAACTTGGATGTTAAAATTTATGCCAAAGCGATTGCTCAGCGCCTGCTTGATATTATACCATCCATAATTCACCCAGCTCAAGTGGGTTTTGTTAAAGAAAGCCAGACCCTGGACTACACTAGGCCTATGTTAAAGATCCTTAGATATGTTGATGTGTTTCATAAAATCCCTACACTATTTCTAGCACGAGATGCAAAAAAAGCTTTTGATCAAGTGCACTGGGAGTTTCTTGAAGCCTCCTTGCATAAATTTGGTTTTGCTGGCTCGATCTTGCCTGCCATTATGGCTTTGTATTCCGCCCCAACAGCAATAGGGGGATGCTCTCTCAATAATTTTTTATTAGGAATGGGACGCGACAGGACTGCCAATCATTTTTGTGCTAATGATGGAATCCCTAGCGCACTCAAGCAGAACTGCTCCACAGGTAACTGGGGTTCAAATAAATCAAACAAAACCGGCCTATTTACAGACAACATGATCCTTGTCTAAACAAACCCACTCAATTCCCATCCACCTATTCAGGACATACTCACATCCTTCAGAGTAGTTTCCTACTATAAAATAAATGTAGCCAAATCTCAAATCCTAGGCATTTACGTCACCTGCACCCTTGAATAAATTATAATATCAACATACCCGGATTTATAGGCTACTACCTCAATATGGATAAGATTCCTAAAGCCTCACGAACAGTGACTTTGCATATTCTTTCGGCAGCTAAACTTAATATTGTGAAAAAGTGGAATACGAACATGTCTCCATCCTTTAATGAGGTAGTCCAAGATCTCAACCTATTCTGTGCATATGAAAATATTTTTGCTCTAAAAAATCTTTCTCTACCTAGGTTTCTTGTTAAATGGGATCTCTGGTTAAAATATCCTTACTACATTATTATTACCTTTTAAATACTCTTTTCTGCACTCTCAGGTTATTGTTGTTGCGTTGCATAACTCATCCCATTCCCCTTCTCCTTCGTATGAGATTTTCTCAAGTGATATGACCCATGTTTATTTAGTTTGATTTACGCATTACAAACTGCCTAATTAGATGTTAGTTGGGGATAATGTATCTATGTTCATATCTATACCTTATCAGGCCTGTACATTCAATTGCATAATATCTAGACAGTGTTTCTTGTCTGTCCTTATTTTTATTCTCTCTTTTGTAATGTGTGTTCCTTCAGATGCTCTGTAACACTCAATCTTTAAGAATGACGAATTGAAATTAAAAAATCTGTTTTGTGACAGCAATTGCTGTAATACTGTTTGTTACACATCAATTTAAAAATGACAGATGGAAATTGCCTGCATTTGTCAGGGAGCTGCAGTGGAGCAGAAGAACGGAGCATATTACACATGCCCTATGTACTTCATTGAAGTTTTTTGGGTGTGTGTGAAATGCCCAATGTCCACAGCTGGATAAACAGCTATCTCCATGAAATATACCATGATTAGATGCAAACAGTGCTTTACATAAAAATAAAAAAATAAATGTGGAGTAGAGGGTTTTACATAAGCATACATAGGATAGCTCTTTTTTATAGGGAAACACAACATTTTCACTTACTTTTTCATATGGTTTTAATGGTCCATTCTCAGATGGGACTTCAAAGAAAAATGTAAACTCATCTGATCTTTCATATAATTGTTAAGTTCTATATGTGATCCAATTTCTGAATGCAGGTATATATAATCTGGCTTGTTATCTTAATTAATCCCATTGGAACACTTAAGAGCCACCTAGGGCAGTAATGCTAATTGCGCCTCATTTTCACATTATATGTATATACATGTTTATTACTCCATTATGCTTATGACAGATGAGTACTATTAAAACAGATGTAGGTTCAGAGATATTTCATCATGTATGCTATGTAATGTGTACATGTGAAACCTAAAGTTATTCAGTTACCTTAAAAGTTCACTATATACTTCCTAAAATAGTCACAACTCTCTTTCTCTCCTGAAGGCTGGCACCAGAGTTGTTCAACCATTGTCTAGGTATAATCTGGAAAAAATTAAATGTTCAGGTCCACTTGGGCAAAATGATGGGAGAATCAATCACACAGGATGATTTTTTTCAGATGATCACTGTCATTTTGCAGAGAACAGGCCAAACCATCACTTGGTACACCTGGGCTTTTTTTGTGCCTCAGAATAAATAAACACTGGTCATCATTACTGACCACAGTCTTATATCTGTGCCTGCCCTTCAGTGCTAATGACAAATTATCTAACATAGATTATAGATAGCTGGCCTTGCACTTTAGACTGAAAATTTCCATACCTTTTTAGTTATTATATACTAGGTTTTGTGTACAATGACTTACAAACGACTTTACAGTTTTCACTTGCTAAAATGAGAAAAGAGAAAGCATGAATTAAAATCTTTTAAGTGTAAATAACCATTTATCATCTTGAGCTTAGGTAGCAAAACATCTCTTCCCTTCAAAGTAAAGCTTTGAAAAGTAGAATATCGATAAGCAGCCACATTTTCTAGTAAAACTACTAGACTGCAAGGGGTCTTGATAACAGGCCTCAATTTGTTTGACATTCACAGAACCAGAGAACTGCATGTCAGATGAGAAGAAGCTTGTCTGATGCTATAATAGTTCATTCCCACCTTCAAAGTAATTCCATTAAATGCAAAACTAGATTTTAGTGCTGCAGAACATTATAAAGTTGTATTTTCCTTTATTTACCGTATTTATCGGCGTATAACAAGCACCGACGTATAACACGCACCCCAAGTTTAGGAGGGAATTTTAAGGAAAAAAAACTTTTAGGAGGTAAGTTGAAGGGAAAAAAACTTACATTTAATTGCCCATCATTGCAGCCTTCTCAGTGCAGCCTTGCCCCAGTGCAGCCTTGTCAGTGCAGCCTTGTCAGTGCAGCCTTGTCAGTGCAGCCTTCCCCAGTGCAGCCTTGTTAGTGCAGCCTTCCCCAGTGCAGCCTTGTCAGTGCAGCCTTCCCCAGTGCAGCCTTGTTAGTGCAGCCTTCCCCAGTGCAGCCTTGTTAGTGCAGCCTTCCCCAGTGCAGCCTTATCAGTGCAGCCTTCCCCAGTGCAGCCTTGCATCCTGTGATCCCCTGCCATACTGGGCTTCAAAATCGCCGACCACGATTTGAAAATGGCGCCGCGGCACCAAAATACACAGAGCCGGTCCTCGGCTCTTCTCGGCGGCTCTCGTTCACTTTCGGCTCCACTCATAGTCCCGCCCGGGATGGGCGTGACTGTGAGCGGAGCTATCTGAACCTAGCCGAGTACACTCGGCTATGTTCGGGCGGCGATCGGGTGAAGCCGAAAGTGGCCGAGAAGAGCCGAGGACCGGCTCTGTGTATTTCGGCGCCGGCGGCGCCATCTTCAAATCGCGGTCGGCAATTTTTTAGATATGGCAGCTCAGGATCGCAGGGGATCGGCGTATAACACGCCCCCGCAATTTTCCCCTGATTTTAAGGGGGAAAAAGTGCGTGTTATATAACGATAAATACAGTACTTTTTTCTTTTGAATCTGCCACCACATAATCTCGGTAGTAAAAAATCAATGATTTCAGATTCTTGCTTTAAAAGAGACCCTGTCAGCAATGTAAAAAAATGCAAATTTGATAGGAAATTTTGCCTGCAGGAAGTCAATTTCATACCAAAGCCAGCTTCTCATCCCTTCATCCTTGTCAAAGCCTTCGCCATCTTTCCCCTTTTCTGGCCACATTTTAAACCATGACTCAAAAAACTAGAAAAGCAGATGCAAATGTATGCCAAACTTTAATCCAAACCTTTACTAACATGAATGTAAGTATGTGTAGGTGTGAAAAGTGTAGAGCTAATATACCAAAAACAAATATAACTAGTAGAAGAATACCCTCTTATGTAAAAAGGGGGGTACATATAAAGTGTATAAAGGAATACCTTAGTGAAAAAAGTGACTTATACCAAGATAAACCATGCTACATAAACAACATGATATGTGCAAAAATAAAAAACTGATTGGATCAGTGAATGTTAACCAAGTGCACGAATATAATCATACCACGGCAAATATTACATATGAAGACTAAAGTTGGCACATATATTAAAAATAAATGCATAAAATTGATAAGTCCAAGAGTGCTAAACATGTGTTCACACGGTGCAGTTATTCCAAAGGACTGTAATCTCAAATGAACCACCACCAGTAAACAAGAGGAGGCTTACCAGATGTTGAAGAATGTAAGTATAAATGTCACCAGATCAGAGCCAAATAAAAGCAGTACATCGCAGGAAGGAAGTTTAAGATCCAGCAATATTCATTGTCTTCTCTGCTCTGCTGTCACTGCATGAGAGTCAGCCCCAGGTTTTTATATGGAGAGGCGACTCTTTGTACATCTTGCTGCATGTATGCGTTCCTTGATCATCCGATTGAAGGCGAATACTGCTGTGCAAAATGTAAGCACATTGTTTCCCTGGAAGCCCAGGTTCTGAATCTGGGGAAACAACTGTCAGCACTGAGAAGTCCCTCCATACTAAAGGAGAGCCAGGAACGTACACGGCAGGTGCCGGCAGGGGCCAGCACAGAGGCGGGTGGAGACAAAGAGGTGCAGGCACTAGTAAAGAGTAGATGGGTGACAGTCAGGAGAGGGGGAAGTGCCAGGGAGGCCGATCCAGGACTGGAGCATCCCAATAAGTATGCTCCATTGAGTGACATTGGTGAAACCAGTCAGGGACCAGCACTGCTGGAGCTGAGGGACTCTCCTAGCTGTCGGGGGAAGAACTCCTCCAGTGAGAGTGGGGGGGGGGGCAGCAAAGGGAAAGGAAAGACAGATTCTGGTGGTAGGGGACTCAATTCTTAGAAGGACAGAGAGGGCAGTCTGTAATCAAGACCTGAAGCGCCGAACAGTATGTTGTCTACTGGGCACTCGGGTTCGGCACATCACGGATCTTGTGGACAGATTACTGGGAGGGGCTGGGGAAGACCCAGCTGTCATGGTGCATGTTGGCACCAATGACAAAGTCAGAGGCAGATGGAGTGTCCTAAAGAATGATTTTAGGGACTTAGGAGCTAAATTGAGGAAAAGGACCTCCAAGATAGTATTCTCAGGAATACTACCGGTATATCGAGCCACACCAGAAAGGCAGAGGGAGATTAGGGAAGTAAATAAGTGGCTGAAGAGCTGGTGTAGTAAGGAGGGGTTTGGGTTCCTGGAGGACTGGGCCGACTTCTCAGTCGGTAACCGGTACTATAGAAGGGATGGACTGCACCTAAATGAGGAGGGCGCAGATCTGCTGGGAATGAAAATGGCCAAAAAATTAGAGGGGTTTTTAAACTAGGCGATGGGGGGGAGGGTCCAGAGGCAGAGATAGCCAGCACGGAAGATATTCCAGAGGGTAGTATTGGGGGCATTAGTGGTAGGTTAACCAAAGCACAAAAACACAAGGTGAGTATAGTAGCAAGTCCTAGTTGCAATCTCGAATCACCCAATACGAGGACAATATGCGACCGGTCTAAACTATGTGGCATGTTCACCAATGCCAGGAACATGGCGGACAAGATGGGTGAACTAGAGATACTGTTGTACGAGGAGGGTTTGGATTTTGTGGGAATTTCAGAGACCTGGTTCAACAGCTCTCATGATTGGCTGGCAAACATTCAAGGGTATACCCTATACCGCAAGGATAGAGAGGGTAAAAAAGGGGGAGGGGTATGTCTATATATCAAGAATAATGTACAAGTGAATGTGAGAGATGACATCACTGAGGGAGCTAGAGAGGAGGTGGAATCCTTATGGGTAGAGCTCCAAAGGGATGAAGCTAAGGGGAAAATAATACTGGGAATATGCTATAGGCCCCCTAACCTGAGGGAGGAAGTGGAGACAGATCTCCTATCACAATTTGGATTAGCAGCAAGGATGGGAAGTGTTATCATAATGTGGGATTTTAATTATCCAGACATAGACTGGGCGGAGGGAACCACGCATTCATTTAAGGCTCGCCAGTTCCTTAATGTCTTGCAGGACAATTTTATGGGTCAGATGGTAGACACACCAACTAGAAATAAAACATTACTGGATCTACTGATTGCCAACAATACAGACCTGATCACGGATGTGGAAATACGGGGCAATTTAGGTAACAGCGATCACAGGTCAATTAGTTTCAGTATAAATCACACAAATAGGAAACATAAAGGGAATACAAAGACACTGAAATTCAAAAGAGCCAACTTCCCTAAACTAAAAACCTTGCTAAAAGGCATAAATTGGGATTAAATATTAGGAACAAAGAATACGGAGGAGAGATGGGTTTGCTTTAAGAGCATAGTAAATAAGATCATTAGCAATGTATCCCATTGGGTAATAAATTTAAAAGAGCAAACAAAAGTCCTGGAAGGCCTTCAAAAAATACAAGGTTGAGGGATCATCCTCAACATTCAGACTTTATAAAGAATGCAACAAGAAATGTAAGGGTGCAATTAGGACAGCTAAGATAGAACATGAAAGACACATAGCGGAGGAGAGCAAAAAAAATCCCAAGAAATTCTTTAAGTATGTAAACAGTAAAAAAGGGAGGACAAACCATATTGGCCCCATAAAGAATGAGGAAGGACATCTGGTTACAAAGGATGGGGAGATGGCGAAGGTATTGAATTTATTCTTCTCCTCAGTCTTCACGAGTGAATCGGGAGGCTTCAGTAACCAAAACTGCAGTGTTTATCCTCATGACACAACACAGGTAGCACCTCTATGGTTAACAGAGGACAGAATTAAAATTAGACTTGAGAAACTTAACATTAATAAATCACCGGGACCAGATGGCTTGCATCAGAGGGTACTTAGGGAACTCAGTCAAGTGATTGCCAGACCGTTGTTCCTAATTTTTACAGATAGTCTACTGACTGGAATGGTACCAGCTGATTGGAGAAAAGCTAATGTAGCACCAATATTTAAAAAGGGCCCAAAATACATCCCTGGGAATTACAGACCAGTTAGTCTAACATCAATAGTATGTAAACTCTTGGAGGGGATGATAAGGGACTATATACAAGATTTTAGTAATAAGAACGGTATCATTAGTAGGGATGAGCCGAACACCCCCCTGTTCGGTTCGCACCAGAACATGCGAACAGGAAAAAAATTCGTTCGAACACGCGAACACCGTTAAAGTCTATGGGACACGAACATGAATAATCAAAAGTGCTAATTTTAAAGGCTAATATGCAAGTTATTGTCAATAAAAGTGTTTGGGGACCTGGGTCCTGCCCCAGGGGACATGGATCAATGCAAAAAAAAGTTTTAAAAACGGCCGTTTTTTCAGGAGCAGTGATTTTAATAATGCTTAAAGTCAAACAATAAAAGTGTAATATCCCTTTAAATTTCATACCTGGGGGGTGTCTATAGTATGCCTGTAAAGGGGCGCATGTTTCCCGTGTTTAGAACAGTCTGACAGCAAAATGACATTTTGAAGGAAAAAACACATTTAAAACTACCGCGGCTATTGCATTGCCGACAATACACATAGAAGTTCATTGATAAAAACGGCATGGGAATTCCCCACAGGGCAACCCCGAACCAAAATTAAAAAAAAAAAATGATGTGGGAGTCCCCCTAAATTCCATACAAGGCCCTTCAGGTCTGGTATGGATATTAAGGGGAACCCCAGCCAAAATTAAAAAAAAAAATTGACGTGGGGTTCCCCCTAAATTCCATACCAGACCCTTCAGGTCTGGTATGGATTTTAAGGGGAACCCCGCGCCAAAAAAAAAAAAAAAAAAACGGCGTGGGGTCCCCCTAAAAATCCATACCAGACCCTTATCCGAGCACGCAACCTGGCAGGCCGCAGGAAAAGAGGGGGGGACGAGAGTGCGCCCCCCCCCCTCCTGAACCGTACCAGGCCACATGCCCTCAACATTGGGAGGGTGCTTTGGGGTAGCCCCCCAAAACACCTTGTCCCCATGTTGATGAGGACAAGGGCCTCATCCTCACAACCGTGGCCGGTGGTTGTGGGGGTCTGCGGGCGGGGGGCTTATCGGAATCTGGAAGCCCCCTTTAACAAGGGGACCCCCAGATCCCGGCCCCCCCCCCTGTGTGAAATGGTAAGGGGGTACTTACCCCTACCATTTCACTAAAAAACTGTCAAAAATGTTAAAAATGACAAGAGACAGTTTTTGACAATTCCTTTATTTAAATGCTTCTTCTTTCTTCCTTCACGGGGAATGCCACAGGGAAGTCCCGTCATGTCACCGTGCGTCAGAGGGGGGCGGGGTCACCGGTGGCCCCGCCCCCCGTTATTTAAGAACCGTCAGACGAAGAGACGCCGTCACACAGCGGGAGCCTCCCTCCATGCCACAGCATGGCTGCGGAGCGGCCCGGAGAAGACATGAAGAAGAGAAGAAGAAGAAGAAGATGAAGAAGAAGATGAAGAAGAAGATGAAGAAGAGAAGAAGATGAAGAGAAGAGCGGGAGCCTCCCCTCATGCCATGGGTGCGGAGTGGCCCGAGGAGAAGAAGATAGAAGACGCCACGGAGAAGATGCTGGACGAGAACGCCGGAGGTAGAACCAGAAGAGCCAGAAGAACCAGAAGAAGAAGAAGATGAAGGAAGAAAGAAGAAGCATTTAAATAAAGGAATTGTCAAAAACTGTCTCTTGTCATTTTTAACATTTTTGACAGTTTTTTAGTGAAATGGTAGGGGTAAGTACCCCCTTACCATTTCACACAGGGGGGGGGCCGGGATCTGGGGGTCCCCTTGTTAAAGGGGGATTCCAGATTCCGATAAGCCCCCCGCCGCAGACCCCCACAACCACCAGCCACGGTTGTGAGGATGAGGCCCTTGTCCTCATCAACATGGGGACAAGGTGTTTTGGGGGGCTACCCCAAAGCACCCTCCCAATGTTGAGGGCATGTGGCCTGGTACGGTTCAGGAGGGGGGGGGCCGCACTCTCGTCCCCCCCTCTTTTCCTGTGGCCTGCCAGGTTGCGTGCTCGGATAAGGGTCTGGTATGGATTTTTAGGGGGACCCCACGCCGTTTTTTTTTTTTTTTTGGCACGGGGTTCCCCTTAAAATCCATACCAGACCTGAAGGGTCTGGTATGGAATTTAGGGGGAACCCCACGTCAATTTTTTTTTTAAATTTTGGCTGGGGTTCCCCTTAATATCCATACCAGACCTGAAGGGCCTTGTATGGAATTTAGGGGGACCCCCACATCATTTTTTTTTTTTTATTTTGGTTCGGGGTTGCCCTGTGGGGAATTCCCATGCCGTTTTTATCAATGAACTTCTATGTGTATTGTCGGCAATGCAATAGCCGCGGGTAGTTTTAAATGAGTTTTTTCCTTCCAAATGTCATTTTGCTGTCAGACTGTTCTAAACACAGGAAACATGCGCCCCTTTACAGGCATACTATAGACACCCCCCAGGTACGAAATTTAAAGGGATATTACACTTTTATTGTTTGACTTTAAGCATTATTAAAATCACTGCTCCTGAAAAAACGGCCGTTTTTAAAACTTTTTTTTGCATTGATCCATGTCCCCTGGGGCAGGACCCGGGTCCCCAAACACTTTTTATGACAATAACTTGCATATAAGCCTTTAAAATTAGCACTTTTGATTTCTCCCATAGACTTTTAAAGGGTGTTCCGCGGCATTCGAATTTGCCGCGAACACCCCAAATTGTTCGCTGTTCGGTGAACTTGCGAACAGCCAATGTTCGAGTAGAACATGAGTTCGACTCGAACTCGAAGCTCATCCCTAATCATTAGCAATAATCAGCATGGATTCATGAAGAATCGTTCTTGCCAAACCAATCTATTAACCTTCTACGAGGAGGTGAGTTGCCATCTAGATAAAGGAAAGCCCGTAGACGTGGTGTATCTGGATTTTGCAAAAGCATTTGACACAGTTCCCCATAAACGTTTACTGTACAAAATAAGGTCCGTTGGCATGGACCATAGGGTGAGTACATGGATTGAAAACTGGCTACAAGGGTGAGTTCAGAGGGTGGTGATAAATGGGGAGTACTCAGAATGGTCAGGGGTGGGTAGTGGGGTTCCCCAGGGTTCTGTGCTGGGACCAATCCTATTTAATTTGTTCATAAACGATCTGGAGGATGGGATAAACAGTTGAATCTCTGTATTTGCAGACAATACTAAGCTAAGCAGGGCAATAACTTCTCCGCAGGATGTGGAAACCTTGCAAAAAGACCTGAACAAATTAATGGGGTGGGCGACTACATGGCAAATGAGGTTCAATGTAGGAAAATGTAAAATAATGCATTTGGGTGGCAAAAATATGAATGCAATCTATACACTGGGGGGAGAACCTCTGGGGAAATCTAGGATGGAAAAGGACCTGGGGGTCCTAGTAGATGATAGGCTCAGCAATGACATGCAATGCCAAGCTGCTGCTAACAAAGCAAACAGAATATTGGCATGCATTAAAAAGGGTATCAACTCCAGAGATAAAACAATAATTCTCCCACTCTACAAGGTTCTGGACCGGCCGTACCTGGAGTATGATGTCCAGTTCTGGGCACCAGTCCTCAGGAAGGATGTACTGGAAATGGAGCGAGTACAAAGAAGGGCAACAAAGCTAATAAAGGGTCTGGAGGATCTTAGTTATGAGTAGGGATGAGCTTCGTGTTCGAGTCGAACCCATGTTCGACTCGAACATCGTCTGTTCGCCCGTTCGATGAATTGCGAACGATATGGGCCGTTCGCGCCAAATTCGTGTGGCGCGTCACGGCCCATAATTCACTGCGGCATTGCAGTGCATTGCTGGCTGATGATTGGCCAAGCATGCACTATGACCCGCATGCTTGGCCAATCACAGCGCCGTCTGAACAGAGAGCCGTAATTGGCCAAAGCCAAGGAGGCTTTGGCCAATTATGGCTCAGGCGATTTAGTACACGCCCCACACTATATAAGGCCGCCTGCACGGCGGCCCTGTGTAGTGTGTGTTCCGGCGTTCATAGATAGAGAGAGAAAGAGACAGACAGTGTCATTTGATTTGAGTTAGATAGGTTAGGCAGAACAGTCAGTCAGTTAGCTGCACTTACAGTGTATTGTGTATATATATGCATCCCAGGTGTTGCATATATATATATATATATACACTGTATTCAGTTTAGCTAGATCCGTTCCTGTTATCTTCTTACTGACAGGCAGGCTTGTCTTGTTACAGTATTTACAGCTACCTGAAGAAAATTGCTGGTGTTCTTTTGATCCTATTAGTACCACAGTCAGGCAGCTAGACTATTTACAGTTAGTGCAGTGCGTCCTGCTCACAGTGTTCAGCTAAAACTACAAGTTAGTGGGGTGCGTCCTGCTCACAGTGTTCAGCTAAACCTACAAGTTAGTGGGGTGCGTCCTGCTCACAGTGTTCAGCTAAACCTACAAGTTAGTGGGGTGCGTCCTGCTCACAGTGTTCAACTAAACCTACAAGTTAGTGCGGTGCGTCCTGCTCACAGTGTTCAGCTAAAACTACAAGTTAGTGCAGTGCGTCCTGCTCACAGTGTTCAGCTAGATCCGTTCCTGTTATCTTCTTACTGACAGGCAGGCTTGTCTTGTTACAGTATTTACAGCTACCTGAAGAAAATTGCTGGTGTTCTTTTGATCCTATTAGTACCACAGTCAGGCAGCTAGACTATTTACAGTTAGTGCAGTGCGTCCTGCTCACAGTGTTCAGCTAAAACTACAAGTTAGTGTGGTGCGTCCTGCTCACAGTGTTCAGCTAAACCTACAAGTTAGTGTGGTGCATCCACCTCACAGTGTTCAGCTAAAACTACAAGTTAGTGCGGTGCGTCCACCTCACAGTGTTCAGCTAAACCTAGAAGTTAGTGCGGTGCGTCCTGCTCACAGTGTTCAGCTAAAACTACAAGGTAGTGCTGTGCGTCCTGCTCACAGTGTTCAGCTAAACCTAGAAGTTAGTGTAGTGAGACCTCTGCACAATGTTCATCTAAAGCTACAAGTTAGTGCAGTGCGTCCTGCTCACAGTGTTCAGCTAGATCCGTTCCTATTATCTTCTTACTGACAGGCAGGCTTGTCTTGTTACAGTATTTACAGCTACCTGAAGAAAATTGCTGGTGTTCTTTTGATCCTATTAGTACCACAGTCAGGCAGCTAGACTATTTACAGTTAGTGCAGTGCATCCTGCTCACAGTGTTCAGCTAAAACTACAAGTTAGTGGGGTGCGTCCTGCTCACAGTGTTCAGCTAAACCTACAAGTTAGTGGGGTGCGTCCTGCTCACAGTGTTCAGCTAAACCTACAAGTTAGTGGGGTGCGTCCTGCTCACAGTGTTCAGCTAAACCTACAAGTTAGTGCGGTGCGTCCTGCTCACATTGTTCAGCTAAAACTACAAGTTAGTGCTGTGCGTCCTGCTCACAGTGTTCAGCTAAAACTACAAGTTAGTGTGGTGCGTCCTCCTCACAGTGTCCAGCTAAACCTACAAGTTATTTTTTTGCGAGCTCTGCACAGTGTTCAGCTAAAGCTACCTGTAGAAGGTTGGTGGTGTTTTCCTGATCCTATCACTACCGCAGGCAGCTAAAAAAGCTACAAGTTATTTTTTTGCGAGCTCTGCACAGTGTTCAACTAAAGCTACCTGTAGAAGGTTGGTGGTGTTCTCATACTACAGGCAGGCAGTTGATTTTGCTAGCTGCAGTATCAGTATATATATATATATATATATATATATCCCAGCTTAGTGCAGCTACAGGCCATTATTGTGTCTGGAAGGCCAAGAAGGAGAGGCAGACAGTCACAAGCCAATAAGAGAGGGCGAGAGGGCAAGCAGGCTCTGTGTCTAGTGCTGGTCGTGGAGACGGTGCATCCTCATCAGCATGTGGCCGTGGGACACGCTTGGCCTTTTTTTCGGCAGCTGGCCGTGTTGAGCCGCAACATGCGGAAGACTTGGTCGAGTGGATGACCAAGCCGCCCTCATCCTCCTCATCCTCTCTCACCCATGCCCAGGGTACTTTGTCTGGCAAAGCAGCGGCCTCTTCCCTTGGCTCAATGTCATCAGTGACTCCTTCCCTAGCCCCACCATGTCCTCCTGAGGAGTCCCTCGAACTGTTTGACCACAGTGTTGGGTACATGCTCCAGGAGCATGCCCAGCGTTTGGAAGGCTCTGATGATAATACTGAGCTCGATGAAGGCAGTAACGTGAGCATGGACAGAGGGGGTGCCCAAGAAGGACAGCAATCTGGCAGTCATGCTCCCCCTGCTGCAGCATACTGCCAGGATTGCTCCAGTGATGAGGAGGGAGGGTATGATGAGGTCACTGACTCAACGTGGGTGCCTGATAGGAGAGAGGAGGAGGAGGAGGAGGAGGCGGCACATCACCAACGAGGCAGGATGCCCTCCAGGGGCCAGCCTAAGGGCAGCACCTTGACTGCATCACACCCCAAAGCTCCACATGTGCAGGGCGCTGCAGTTTCTGCGCGTTATTCAAAAAGTTCTTTGGTGTGGGCCTTTTTTGAGACGAGTGCATCAGATCGCAACGCTGCTATTTGCAACATATGTCTCAAGCGTATCTCGCGTGGCCAAAACATCTCCCGCTTGGGTACCACATGCTTGACCAGACATATGTTGACCTGCCATGCAGTTCGTTGGCAAGCGTATCTAAAAGACCCACACCAAAGAACAAAGAGGACCTCTCCTTGCTCCTCATCAGCTGAGATCTCCAACCCCACTATACCTTCAGTCCTTTCTGAGACCTGCACTGAGAGGAATAAAGGTGTAGAATTAGGTGTGTCACAGCCAAGTACTTGTGGGCAATCTGCTTTTGGTACACCGACGTCAGATTGTACCAGGCAAATTTCCCTTCCCCAGCTGCTGCACCGCCGAAAGAAGTTTGCTCCCAGCCATCCACATGCCCAGCGGTTGAATGCTAGCTTGGCAAAATTGCTAGCACTTCAACTGCTGCCTTTTCATTTGGTAGACTCTGCCCCCTTCCGTGAGTTTGTGGAATGTGCGGTTCCTCAGTGGCAGGTACCCAAACGCCACTTTTTCTCAAGGAAGGCGATTCCGGCTCTCTACCGGCATGTGGAAGGCAATGTCCATGCCTCGCTGGACAGGGCAGTCAGCGGTAAGGTGCATATTACCGCTGACTCATGGTCCAACAGGCATGGACAGGGACGTTACCTAAGTTTCACGGCGCATTGGGTGACTTTACTGGCAGCTGGGAAGGATGCAGGACAAGGTGCAGTAGTGTTGGAAGTTGTTCCGCCACCACGCCTCCAAAATGCTAATGATTGTGACACACCTCTCTCCTCCACCCCCTCCTCTTCTTCTTCCTCCATGGCCTCTTCCTGTGCTTTGTCCTCGGAACCAGCGGTGCTCCGTAGCCGTTCAAGGGGCTACGCAAGTACGCAGGCCAAAAGATGCCATGTGGTGCTTGAACTGGTGTGCTTGGGGGACAGGAGCCACACTGGGGCAGAGGTTCTGTCAGCTCTGCAGGGGCAGGTTCAGAGGTGGTTGACGCCATGCCAACTTAAGGCAGGAATGGTGGTTTGCGACAATGGCACCAACCTCCTCTCTGCCCTCCGACAGGGACAAATGACCCATGTGCCCTGTTTGGCTCACGTCCTTAACTTGGTGGTGCAGCGGTTCTTGGGCAGGTACCCGGGCTTACAGGATGTCCTGAGGCAGGCCAGGAAAGTCTGTGTGCATTTCCGCCGGTCATATAATGCCAGTGCTCGGCTGATGGACCTCCAAAAGGAGTTTAACCTGCCCAAGAACCGCCTAATCTGTGACATGCCCACCAGGTGGAACTCAACGTTGGCCATGCTGCAGCGGCTGCACACGCAGCAGAGGGCCATCAATGAGTACCTGTGCGACTATGGCACCAGGACAGGGTCAGGGGAGCTTTTTTTCCCCACGCCAGTGGGCCATGATCAGGGATGCATGCACTGTCCTGTCACCATTTGAGGAGGCCACGAGGATGGTGAGCAGTGACAGTGCATGCATCAGTGACACTGTTCCGCTTGTCCACCTGTTGGAGCACACACTGCGTGGAATAATGGACAGGGCACTTGAGGCAGAACAGAGGCAGGAAGAGGAGGACTTCCTTAGCTCTTAAGGCCCCCTTTATCCAGACAGTGTTCCTGCGTGCCCGCCGATCACACAGGAAGAGGATGAGGAGGAGGAGGAGGAAGATTGTGTCAGTATGGAGGTGGAGCCTGACACTCAGCATCAGCAGCAGTCTTTAAGGGATCATTCCCAAGAAACACATGGACTTGTACGTGGCTGGGAGGAGGTGGCTGCGGACCATGTTGTCCTTAGTGACCCAGAGGACTCCGGACCGAATGCCTCAGCAAACCTATGCTGCATGGCCTCC
This sequence comes from Aquarana catesbeiana, assembly GCF_042186555.1. NCBI lineage: Eukaryota > Metazoa > Chordata > Amphibia > Anura > Ranidae > Aquarana > Aquarana catesbeiana. The sequence goes on along the minus strand of NC_133332.1, from coordinate 78,543,993 downwards.
CTGATCCTGCAAAGCCTGCGTAAGGATCCTCGTATTCGTGGTATCAAGGAGAAGGACCAATACTGGCTGGCAACCCTCCTTGATCCACGTTACAAGGGTAAGGTTGCGGACCTTATCTTGCCATCACAGAGGGAGCAGAGGATGAAACATCTTCGGGAGGCCTTGCACAAAGGTCTGTGCAACGCGTTCCCAGAGACTGGGAGGTTACAAACTCCTGTTTCTGGACAACGTGTTGCTGAGGCTTCGGTCAGTCAAAGAAGGAGCGGTGGAGAAGGTGGCCGTCTGACCGATGCCTTCAGACAATTTTTTGGTCCGCAGCCCCAAGGTATGATCGGTTCCAGCAACCATCGCCAGCGTCTGTTTTACATGGTGCAGGAATACCTAGGGGCAAGATCTGACTTGGACACCTTTCCCACCGAAAATCCTCTGGGTTACTGGGTCTTGAGGATGGATCACTGGCCAGAGCTTGCACAGTATGCAATTGAGCTACTGGCCTATCCTGCATCCAGCGTTCTTTCGGAACGCACATTCAGTGCTGCTGGAGGCTTTGTAACCGATCACAGGGTGCGTCTGTCCAGTGTCCACCGACTCGGTCGATCGACTGACCTTCATAAAAATGAATCAGTCTTGGATCACCACCAGCTACCAAGCACCTGATGCTGATGTAACCGAATAATTTTTTTTTAAATCTCAGATCCCTTTGCAGCAGGGCTCATTTCTGCGTTCCAACTAGAGTATCTGTGAGGGGTTGCAGGGTTGTGGCACCAGCACCAGTGCCTAAGGCCTAATTTTTCAGCCCCTGTTCAACAGGAGCATGTAATTACAATTTTTGATGCAATACTTTGCAGCAGGGCTCATTTCTGCGTTCCAACTAGAGTATCTGTGAGGGGTTGCAGTGTTGTGGCACCAGTGCCTAAGGCCCAATTTTTCAGCCCCTGTTTAACTGGGGCGTGTTATTACAATTTTTGATGCAATACTTTGCAGCAGGGCTCATTTCTGCGTTCCAACTAGAGTATCTGTGAGGGGTTGCAGTGTTGTGGCACCAGCACCAGTGCCTAAGGCCTAGTTTTTCAGACCCTGTTCAACAGGAGCATGTAATTACAATTCTTGATCTAATATTTCACAGCAGGGCCCATTTCTGCACCCACCAAGAGCGAGTGAGGACTTACAGTGTTGTGGCACCAGCACCACCACCACCAAAAGGCCCAATTTTTCTGCCCTTGTTCAACAGGGGCATGTAATTACAATTCTTGATCTAATATTTCATAGCAGGGCCCTGTGAGGGCTTACAGTGTTGTGGCCACAACAACACCTAAGGCCCAAATTTCTGCTGAATATATAGGGCAGGCCCCTACTTTCAAACATTTAACTTACAAACGACTCCTACTTGCAAACGGAAGGAGACAACAGGAAGTGAGATGAAATCTACCCCTAGGAAGGGAAATTCTCTCCTGTAAGAGTTAATATGGGAAAAACATTTCTCCTTTCCACTGATGCTTTCCAATCCTTGTTCCACAAAAAACCCCAAATTTTCAAAAAACATTTGTCATTGGGACAAAAAGTGAGGTGAAATCTTCTGAAGAGGAGGAAAGACAGCAAAACAAATGTCACAGGGGTGATAACCCTTCCCTATGTTTTCCAAAAAGCTTAAAAAAGATTTTTTGGCTGCAGCTAAACACGTTAAAAATGTACCCGTTCAAAATTACAAACAGATTCTACTTAACAACAAACCTACAGTCCCTGTCTTGTTTGCACCGCCTGTATACTACTGTTCAGAGTATATAGGGCCTGGTGGCCCCACACCTTTCTTTATTTTAGTTTGGGTGCGGGGTTCCCCTTAATATCCATACAAGACCCAAAGGGCCTGGTAATGGACTGGGGGGTACCCATGCCATTTGTCTCGCTGATTTTCATCCATATTGCTAGGACCCGACATTACATTAAACCCGCAAGCAGTTTTAAATGAGATTTTTTCCTTTAAAAATGACATTTTGTGCAGGGACTGTTCTAAACACGGGAAACACGCGCCACTTTACAGGCATACTATAGACACACCCCAGGTACGATATTTAAAGGAATATTTCACTTTTTTTTTTTTTTTACTTTAAGCATCATTAAAATCACTGCTCCCGAAAAAACGTCCGTTTTTAAAAGTTTTTTTTGCATTGATACATGTCCCCTGGGGTAGGACCCGGGTCCCCAAACCCTTTTTAGGACAATACCATGCAAATTAGCCTTTAAAATGAGGACTTTTGATTTTGAACGTTCGAGTCCCATAGACGTCAATGGGGTTCTAACGTTTGTGCAAATTTTCGGTCCGTTCGCAGGTTTTGGTGCGAACCGAACTGGGGGGTGTTCGGCTCATCCCTAGTTATGAGGAAAGGTTGCGAGCACTGAACTTATTCTCTCTGGAGAAGAAACGCTTGAGAGGGGATATGATTTCAATATACAAATACCGTACTGGTGACCCCACAATAGGGATAAAACTTTTTCGCAGAAGAGAGTTTAAGAAGACTCGTGGCCACTCATTAAAATTAGAAGAAAAGAGGTTTAACCTTAAACTACGTAGAGGGTTCTTTACTGTAAGAGCGGCAAGGATGTTGAACTTCCTTCCACAGGCGGTGGTCTCAGCGGGGAGCATTGATAGCTTCAAGAAACTATTAGATAAGCACCTGAATGACCGCAACATACAGGGATCTATAATGTAATACTGACACATAATCACACACATAGGTTGGATTTGATGGACTTGTGTCTTTTTTCAACCTCACCTACTATGTAACTATGTAACTATGTAACTATATAGTAATGGAGTGGATGGCCTTGGAACCTTAGGTAAATATTATCTGGTACCTGAGATTGATTAATTCTGGCATCTTATGACCGCACAAAGACTGACTCCTGGAGATCACATAGTCAAAAGAAGGAGGAAGGGGAAGGAGCAAAAGAGAATACTGTACATAAGCGGTGACTGACACCACATACAAGATGGCAGCACCCAGTAGCAGTCTCATACCTTTTAAATGTCTACAAAAGGGATGCTTTTACAGGTAAATCACATACTTAAAATGTGTTACATGCTCATCTTAAAGTGGTTGTAAAGGCAAAAGGTTTTTACTTTCATTCATTCTTCCCATGCAGCCTCCTGTTAAACTTACCTGAGGCCTATCCTGATCCAACGACATGCATGAGAGCGGGGGCTCCCTCAGGTCTCTCTCTTCTCATTGGCTGAGACCTGCAAACCGCAGCCACATATGAGTGAACCTAGCCTAAGGCCCTTTTCACACTGGGGTGGGAGGTGCATCGGTGGTAAAGCGCCGCTATTATTAGAGGCGCTTTACCGTTGTCTTAGCGGCGGTATTCGGCCGCTAGCGGTGAGGTTTTACCCCCCACTAGTGGCCGAGAAAGGGTTAAAAACCACCACAAAGCGCCTCTGCAGAGGCGCTTTACCGGCGGTATAGCCGCGCTGCCCCATTGATTTCAATGGGCAGGAATGGTGAAGGAGCGGTGTATACACCGCTCCTTCACCACTCCGAAGATGCTGCTAGCGGGACTTTTTTTCCCGTCCTACTAGCACACCGCTCCAGTGTGAAAGCCCTCGGGCTTTCACACTGGAGACACAGCAGCGGCTGTTTCGGGTCGGTTTGCAGGAGCTATTTTTAGCGCAATAGCGCCTGCAAACCGCCCCAGTGTGAAAGGGGTCTAAGTGTAAGCTCCTCCTCATTACCCCAATACTTATCAAAGTCCAATCCCAATTCAGCAATGTGCACGAGAGCGGTTGCTCACCCGGGTCTCTCCCTCCTCACTGGCTAAGAAACAGCACCGGGAACAATTGGCAATTGTAAGTATGACATGTTTGTTATTTTTTAAAAATTAACCTTTAGAATCACTTTAAGGGTTGATTGTTGTTAAAATGAATGAATTGGCAACAGGGTGTCTGTAACCACCTCAATACCAGGCACTTTCACCCCCTTTATTATTATTATTATTATTCAGGATTATATAGCGCCAACAGTTTGCGCAGTGCTTTATAACATGGGGGCAGACAGTACAGTTACAATACAACTCAATACAGAGGGATCAGAGGGCACTGCTCGTTAGAGCTTACAATCTAGAAGGGAGGGTCAAGTGGAACAAAAGGTAATAGCTGTGGGGGATGACCAGATGGAGAAAATGAAAATACAGTTGTTAGGTGTGGGTAGGATAGGCTTCTCTGAAGAGGAGGGTTTTCAGGGATCGTCTAAAAGCTAATAGAGTAGGAGATAATCGGACAGATTGGGGTAAGGAGTTCCATAGGATTGGAGAGGCTCTGGAAAAGTCCTGGAGGCGAGCATTAGAGGAGGTGACGAGGGAGCTAGGGAGCAGGAGATTTTGAGAAGAACGAAGAGAAAGATTAGGTTGGTATTTTGAGACTAGGTCAGTAATGTAGCTGGGGGCAGAGTTGTGGATGGCTTTGTAAGTAGTTGTTAGTATTTTGAATTGAATTTGTTAGGTGAGCGGAAGCCAGTGGAGGGATTGACAGAGAGGAGTAGCAGACACAGAGCGGTTGCTAAGGTGGATGAGTCTGGCAGCAACATTCATGATGCATTGAAGGGGGGATAGACTATGTAGAGGTAAGCCAATGAGGAGGGAGTTGCAGTAGTCGAGGCGAGAGATGACCAGGGAGTGAATTAAGAGCTTTGTTGTGTCATAAGTTAGAAAGGGGCCAAGGGGTGGCGTGTTTACAGATGGGGTTCTTTCTCAAAGTGGGGGTATTTCTATAAGTGGGAGCACTTCTGACTCTGCACTCATCATCTAAAAGTCTCATCTGATAATATCTTCTTTGTCCCTCCACAGGTATGCTCTTACTGCTGCAACTCAAGCCATAATCGCAACATTGCAAACTGTGTTTTCCTATGTTTCTTAACTCTGGTATGCTCTTACTGCTGCAACTCAAGCCATAATTGCAACATTGCAAACTGTGTTCAGAGGTGAAATGTCAGGCTACTGTAGACAAATCCTACAGTTTTCTGCCCGTACCTCTGTACCGGCTGTACGTATCAAAGTTGCAGGGCTTGCAAATGAACTATGAGAGAGTGTTACCAGCTCCCTCACAGTTAATTGAGAACTGAAAGCCATCTGCCACCCCTTTCTGCCCAAGTCAATGTTCAGCTTTTAGTGCTTTGGAAAGGGCATTGGTGCTTTGGAAAGGGAAACTTCTTTTTTGGGTGAACTACTTTCAGGCTGGCCATAGATGGATGTACATTTGACCGATTCTGCAAGAACCGGACACATTTTGATCCATCTATTGGCAGGCTGGTTATACTGAAGTAGATCTAGCAATTGACTTTGTTACAGCCAGCCAGTTGGATTTTTCTCATGCGACCACTGCAGGTGGACATAGCAGCCAGCAGTGATCATTGCATTCTGATGGCGGGGAATGATGTCAGAACACAATAGTGCAGCTGGAGGGATTAGCCCATCTACACTGACTGTGTTAATGGCAGAATTTTGCGATTTTCTTACAATCAGCTGTCAGCGGGGAAGCCCGCTGACAGCTGATGAGTCAGCAGTTGTTAAGGACAGGACGACCAGCTTCCCAAACCCGCTCCTTAGCAACCAGCTCAATACAGTAAATTACCGCATTAACTAATGTGGTAATTACTGCTAAATCGAACAAATACCACATGTGGAATTTAACTACAAATTCTTAGTGATTCGAACACTTGCACAATTGTTATTGCATGCAGTATTTTACCTCATAGGATTAGCCATTTCACTTCTTGCTGTGTCTCTGAGACTGTAAGTTAATAGAAATGTTATCAATGGGACAGAAAATAAAACTGGCAGAGTTTTAAAGTGATTGTAAATTCTTTTTTTTTTTTTTTTTTTAATAACAAACATGTTTTACTTAGCTCCCCTGTACAGTTGGATTTGTGCAGAGCAGCCCCGATCCTCCTCTACTTGGGTCCCTTTTTTCTAATCCTGGCCCCTCCCTCCTGACGAGTGCCCCCACAGCCCAGCAGCTTACAATGGGGGCACCTGAGCCGAGCTGCAGCTCCGTGTGTCCATTCAGACACAGCAGCTGCTGTTCGGCCCCGCCCTCCCTCTCTCCCATGATTGGCTAACTGACTTTGATTGACAGCCGTGGGAGCCAAAGGCGCCACGGCTGTGCCCTAGCCAATCAGAAGGAGAGTCCCGGACGGGACATCACTAGAGAGATATGGGGCTCAGGGTAAGTATTAGGCAGTGCTGGGGAGGCTGCTACACACAGAAGGTTTTTTATCTTAATGCATAGAAGATAAAAAAACCTTTTGCCTTTACAACACCTTTAATCATTTTCTATTCTCTTAAAACCTGAAAGACTAAGTTCCCCTTTGGGGAAAAATAATAAATGCACATATTTTTGCAGAAAAAAAAATGTGCATTTGTTATTTTTCACCAAGGAGCCTGCAAAGCATTGCACTCACAATAGATCAGAGGTGCAATGTCAGGCTACTGTAGACAAATCCTACAGTTTTCTGCCCGTACCTCTGTACTGGCTGTATGTTTGAAAGTTGCAAGGCTTGCAAATTACCTACGAGAGAGTTTTACCAGCTCCTTCACAGTTAATTGAGAACTGGAAGCCATCTGCCACCGTAGATGGAACTTGTAGCTTATTCATTCACAGATTGCTCTGAATAAATGACATGGAGCCCCATACAGCCACGCCAATTATGAAATTTGACAGTGGGTGTAAAGAAAAGAACCCCCATCTGGTGTCATGAGAAGGGGTTAGGAGAACATATATGTTAGTTGTAACATGCTGGAGCATGTTACAAGTAACATACTAAATACAGCTGTATCATGCTCCTAAAGGTGAACTTATTCTTTAAACATACTGTATAGATACACTTTAAGGAATCATTTACACCTGTGTCACTTTTTGAAGAGCGAACTATAGTGGATCACTATTCAGAGAGCAGTGCAGGAACCGCTGACAGACATTCAGGACTCTGGAGGTTAACCACTTGCCTGCCATATAGCAGAATGACGGCGGCAAAGTGGTTTCAATAACCTGACTGGGCGTCATATGACGTCCTCAGGATATCGACGCGGCGATCTGACGGAGACTCTTTACCACGTGATCAGCCGTGTCCAATCATGGCTGATCACGATGTAAATAGGAAGAGCCGGTGATCGGCTTTTCCTCACTCGTGTCTGGCAGACGCGAGTAGTGGAGAGCCGATCGGCTGCTCTCCTGACAAGGGGGGGTCTGTGCTGATTGTTTATCAGCACAGCCTCCCCTCGGGTCCTACCCAGGACCACCAGGGAAGCCGCCCAGGACCACCAGGGAAGCTGCCCAGGACCACCAGGGAAACCAGCCACACTGGACCACCAGGTATGCCCCCTAGACCCCCAGGGAAAAACTAATCAGTGCAAAGGCAGCTGCCAATCAATGCCCAGGCAGCTGCCAATCAGTGCCCACTCCAATGCCTACCACTGCCAGTGCCACCAGGGATGCCTATCTGTGCCGTGTATCAGTGCCGCGTATCAGTGCCAATCAGTGCCCACCAGTGCCACCCAGTGCCACCCATGAGTGCCCATCAGTGCTGCATATCAGTGCCACCCATCAGTGCCGCCTACCAGTGCCCATCAGTGCCGCATATCAGTGCCCGTCAGTGCCCGCTCATTGGTGCCACCTCATCGCTGCCGCCCTATCAGTGCCTGTCAGTGCCGCCTTATCAGTGCCCATCAGTGAAAGAGAAAACTTACTTATTTACAAAATTTTTAAACAAAAACAAAAGCAAAACTTTTATTTTTTTCAAAATTTTTGGTCTTTTTTAATTTGTTTCGCAAAAAATAAAAACCGCAGAGGTGATCAAATACCACCAAAAGAAAGCTCTATTTGTGGGAACAAAATGATAAAAATTTAGTTTGGGTACAGTGTTGTATGACCGTGCAATTGTCATTCAAACTGCGACAGCGCTGAAAGCTGAAAATTGGTCTGGGCAGGAAGGTGTATAAGTGCCCTGTATTGAAGTGGTTAAATAGAAAAAATGGAAAAATGGACTTTCCAGGCACCAATTATAGAAAAAATATATAATTTTTATTAAACACATAATACAAGAAAAGACATAAAAATATTGCAAAATAAATGTAACACTCAGCTAAACCTCTCCAATATGGATCATGAATGTCAGGACCATGTTGATGTGGACATGGGTGACTATACTAACATATAACACACAACAAAGCTCTATATGTTTTGCGAAAATCGCTTCTTCAGGAGCTTGATAAATATTCTAAGGAGAGAAAAAGGCAATCAATAACATTCATAGTAATTTGTAATAATGATATAAAGTCTCGAGAACTGCAGAGATTATCAAAACGGCAATCAAAGGGAGGCTAAAACCGAGGCATGCAAAGGGTGCACATTACATACTAAATACAGGTGTAACATGCTTCAAAAGGTGAACCTATCCTTTAAACATACTGTATAGAGGCACTTTATGGACTCATTTACACCTGTGTCACTTTTTGAAGAGCGAACTATAGTGGATCACTATTCAGAGAGCAGTGCAGGAACAGCTGACAGACATTCAGGAGGCAATACTGCCACTTCCTAAATGACTGTGTACAGATTCACTAGACAGAAGTGTGGTCAGTAGTCTGGGTTGGGGTTGGTAGCAGAGGCATGCAGTGTATTTGAGCAAACAACAGTAATCCAAAAGCAAGGTTAGAGAGGAAGTTGGGCCAGTAGCAGGATCAAGATGTGTATCAGGAACTGGATCACAGGAACAAGACTGAAGACCATTCAGCAAAGAACTAGTACAGAGCTCCAGTTTAAATAGGCTGGTTGGCAGCAGTGGACTTGAATACACGCTCACACGTGTGGGCTATGATTATTATTATACAGGGTTTATATAGCTCCAACAGTTTGTGCAGCACTTTACAACACGAGGGCAGACAGGACAATTACAGTACAATTCAATACAGGAGGAATTAGAGGGCCCTGTTTGTCAGAGCTTACAATCTAGGAAGGAGGGTCAATTGTAACAAAAGGTAATAACTGTGGGGGATGATCAGATGGAGGAAATTAAAATACAGTTGTTAGGTATGGGTAGGATAGGCTTTTCTGAAGAGGAGGGTTTTCAGGGATCATCTAAAAGCCAATAGAGTAGGAGATAATCGGACAGATTGGTGTAAGGAGTTCGATAGGATTGAAGAGGCTCTGTAAAAGTCCTGGAGGTGAGCATGGGAGGAGGTGATGAGGGAGCTAGAAAGCAGGAGGTCTAGAGAGGAATGAAGAGAATGATTAGGTTGGTATTTTGTGACTAGGCTAGTGATGTAGCTGGGGGCTTAGTTGTGGATGGCTTTGTAAGTTTTGTTAGTACTTAGAATTTAATTCATTGGGTGATTGGAAGCCAGTGGAGGGATGGACAGAGAGGAGTAGTAGACACAGAGCGATTGGTAAGGTAGATGAGTCTGGCAGCAGCATTCATGATGGATTGAAGGGGGGATAGACTATGTAGAAGTAAGCCAATAAGAATGGAGTTTCAGTAGTCGAGGCGAGAGATGACCAGGGAGTGAACTAAGAGCTTTGTTGTGTCATTGGTTAGAAAGGGGCATATTTTGGAGATGTTGCAGAGGTTGAGGCAGCAAGATTTGGACAGTGATTGGATGTGGGGCTTAAAGGGGAGTTCAGAGTCCAGGACTACACCTAGGACCTTGGCATGCAGGAATGGGTTTATAGCTGTGCCATCGATTTTGACAGAGAGATTGGGAAGGGGCATGTGGGGGAGGCCCCTTTTTGATAAATTGTTCCACAGGGATTCAAAGAATAATGATGTAGTAAAATTCATGCAATGCACTAAAATGCAACAATTTTTTAACTATATGTAGTGGTACCCCCGTAGGGGCTGCTGGATATTGTGGTCCCACCTGTCACCTCTGCCCAGCCCGGCATTCACTTCCCATTCACCTTAGAGACAATGAACAGTTCGTATGTTTGTTTTGTATTTGGCTGAGGGATTTTGAACTTGGATAGGGTAAAGGAAATTATGGAATGCCCAGAATCAATAGTAGAATCAATTGGATAATCAGTTGGAACCTCTTTTAATCTTCCAGAGCTCCAGCCTCCTCCAGCGCAACGCTTATTTGTAGACGGTTTCTCTCTCTCCTGTACAATACTTGGCTCCAGGCACAGCTAGCACATGGTAGGCCCAACTCTGACCCTGTTAGGCCTTTGTAACATGCCATTTGCAGGCAGAGACTGTGGGCCTCTTTAGTGTAGAAACCAATAGTGAAAGAAAAGCCTTTTAATGCTAGCTGGAGTATGGTGGACTACTGATCCCAGTCAGTCCTCTTCAGGCACTGCCAGCCCTCATAACTGCAGCTGCCTGACTCCACTGCCCATGACATCACAGTCTCTCCTGCTGACTCTACATCCATCTGAGACTGCACATTCCCAGTCCAGCTCTCACAACTGTGCCTGTTACTCACAAGCCCTCCTGGCTGCACTCCGGTGGATCCCTCCTGGAGACTAGCCCAGCAACACTAGCTCCCATTGTCCTTCTCGGTCCCTCTCTGTGCCTCCTGTCCAGATGCTTCTTTGTTTCTCAGAAAGGCTCCGACTTGCACCCAAACCCCACAGGCCCAAGGTCACCCCCCACCCACAGCCCCGGGGCCACCTCAAAGGCCCCAACAACCTAGTATATAAGTAGCAACTCGATTTGCACAGGACAAAACATATGGTTGGAAAACAAATAGGACACTCCACACAGGATGAGGATTCTTTGGTTGGGGCATTTAGAATGGCTTGCCTATTTTCATTTATGTGAATCCAGTGTGGCTTTGGTAAAGTTCTTATGCCGCGTACACACGGTCGGACTTTTCGTCTACAAAAGTCGGACAGCCTGTCCGACAGACTTCCGGCGGACTTCCGGCGGACTTGCAGCAGACTTTCTAACGAACGGACTTGCCTACACACGACCACACAAAAGTCCGACGGATTCGTACGTGATGACGTACACCGGACTAAAATAAGGAAGTTCATAGCCAGTAGCCAATAGCTGCCCTAGCATGGGTTTTTGTCCGTCGGACTAGCACACAGACGAGCGGATTTCGGGGTCCGTCGTAGTTACGACGTAAAGATTTGAAGCATGTTTCAAATCTAAAGTCCGTCGGATTTGAGGCTGAAAAAGTCTGCTGAAAGTCCGGAGAAGCCCACACACGATCGGATTACCAGCCAGCTTTAGTCCGTCGGCGTCCGTTGGACTTTTGTAGATGAAAAGTCCGACCGTGTGTACGCGGCATTAGTGTTTAGAAATCAATAAAGCATCAGTAAGGAATTTTTGAATACCAGTGCCTTCATAGCCAAATTTACTGTCACTCATTTAATTCAATTTTGGGATATTTCTAAATGTGTTTTATGATTTGTTTGATATTCTATAAATAGTTGACATTCAATAGCCTATCTCTTCTCATTGCAGCATGATCTCAAAATTATCTTCGCTCCTAATATTTGGTATCTTCTTTGTGTTCTCCATTTGTCTGAATGCCAAAATTGGGATGCCTTTAGAAGAAAGCACATTGCTCTTTCTTCAAACATTATTTGTACTAATGTCATGAATTGATACCCATTCCGCAGGTGACGCGGATGTAAGCAGCTGAACACCTTCATCCATGCTTCTGCAAAAACAGTACACAACATTTGCAGAGGTGTCATTTGATCTACAGACACAACGAGCACTGTGCCTTTCAGGTATACCACCTGTGTCAACACTTTCCACTGTGGTCATCATTGTATCTACAATGCTAAAATTGGCAGATGTGTTATTTGTGTACCATGTGAGCATGGGTCACCTGTGCACTTTGGTAGAGTAGGCCAATGCTAACAGGGTTTTCTGTATAACACATAATATACACCCTCAATTGTGTAACACACAATATACTCTCCTATGTATACATACAGTATATTTTCTCTGTAAAAATTTGTCATGATGACACTTTTAATTCCTGTTACATAAAATTGCAGCTTTTGAACATTATGGTCTAAAATCCATGTTTTTTTCCCAGTATTTGCTAACAAGTTCTTTAAAGAGGAAGTAAACCGCCGCCAATTTAAGGCAAAGTTATGTGTTACATTATGTGAAACTTACCTGCAAACAAAGCCCTCCACCGATGCGTTGTCACCACTGGAGGCCATATCCATCTTCACCCATCTTCCTTCCGGGTCCGCAGACTCCATATGTGTGACCGACTGGAGCCATGTGATGTCACTCCCACGCATGCACACGGGAGCCGACGGTTACGGCACAGGACCCTTATGGAGATGGCCGTTCCTTCAGAGCGCATGGGCTAATGACATCATCGGCTGCATATACAGTAAATATCTTCTAAACGGTGCACATTTAGAAATATCTTACCTATAGATATTTACAGTATCTATAGGTAAGCCTTAATATACTGTAGGCTTACCTATAGGCACAATTAATCTACAGGAGTTTACAACCACTTTAATGCAAATCACTAACATCAACTTAAATTTTAGTTTTTCAACAAAACGGGGTTGTTCATAAGGAGGGAGAAAAAAATAAGACAAGATAAACAACACAAAAGCCAAACAATCCAACATTCCAAATCCTAAAATTATATAAAAATGACTACAGATTTCATTGGACTAGCATGATACCAACTTAGTTGCACAAAGTAAAGAAAACAAAATCAAAAAGAAAAAATAGAGACAAAAATAGCATACAGGTTTAACAAAAACACAATAATCAACAACGATAATCATAATTTACTCCCCCAAGGATATTTATTTTGGGCTCATCTGCTTTTTTCCCAATACAAGTCTATGAGATTATGAAGGCTTGAAGCAAATGCAGGTCATGCAGGTCAGATGTAAGTCAACTCCAGGTCAAATGCTCCTGTCAATGAATTTCAAGGAATTCTGAATTCTGAAGCATCTCAAACTGATGTCAGGAGCAAATTTATTAACACAATTAACAAAGCCCAAAGTTCATTTTTACAGACACTTTAAATGATTTTGTAACCTTAAAGGTTAATTCCTTTATCATGAAAAAAATATAGCATGATAGCATTTGGTATCGTCCAGCGATACCAAATGAAAAGATAATGCAGCCAACAGTGAAGCCTGTAAAGTCATTTAAAAAAATGTATTCATAGTAACTTACAGTTTAGTACAGGAACAAGGGCATCTTGATATTCAAACGGCCGCGGCTCTCAGCATGCTAGCATCAGCTCGCCTGACATGTTTCATCCAACTGGGTTTTCATCAGAGGCATGGCTACTAGACACCAGCACGCCCTTTTATTTAAATGACCAATGGCGTCCATCCCGGAAGAACGAACCTCCGGGATGGCACGCCAACCGGAAGTGAGGTCAGTGGAGCGCAACACACACCATGTCTGCGCTCCATCGCCGAACACGTCCTAATACCTAAATGGTTAATGACGCTCATCACGGAGGGACCAACCCCCCGTGATGATGCGTCAACCGGAAGTGATGTCAGTGGAGCGCAGCAAACACCGCGCTTGCACTCCACCGCCAAGCAATCTGATATGGGTGACACCACTCCAAGAAAGGACAGACCAAACATAGTGAATGACTGGGCGGCACTAGATGAGTGTCATAAAAATGAGCAAACAAAAAATAAAATAAAATACAAACATTTGAATGAGCAATCTTAATAATGTCCATAAAGTAGATGATATTATTATAGGAGGCTACCTAGGAAGCACTCAATAAAAACGGTGTTTGAAATAAAATTCAAACAATTACTGATAGGGCTATCTAGCGGCAGACCAGAGAAACTGCTAATGTAAATAAACACAGTACTAATAATAAACAAAGCAATATTACTATTGACTGGATCAGCAATTGTTAATAAAGCTGTACACATCCCAGTCTACGTTCAGCCCAAAGGGAATGTAACATTTGAGGTCATAGATCCAACGAGTTTCCAACCGCGAGATTTCTCTCTTTGTCTCTTTGTCAGACTTCCTCACCAATGAGGTGTCAATCGATCTATGGCTATGAAAGTGGTTCCTACTGGATTTTTATTATGACATTCCAAGTAGTGCCGAGAAACAATGTGTTTAGGGAACCTTTTCCTAATATTTGCCAGATGTTCTTTAATCCTAACGTTCATGGCTCGCATAGTACTGCCGCATGGACAGTTCAATAGCTACAAAAAAAATTGAAAAAAAACAATATTTTTTTACTTTTTGCTATAATAAATAGCCCCATTTAAAAAAAACAAAAACGAATTTCTTTATCAGTTTAGGCCGATATATATTCTTCTACATATTTTTGGTAAAAAAAATAGCAATAAGCATATATTGATTGGTTTGCGCAAAAGTTATAGTGTCTACAAACTATGGGAAAGATTTATGACATTTTATGTCATTTTTATTTATTTTATTTTTTTTACTAGTAATGGCGGTGATCTGTGATTTTTAGCAGTATTGCGACATTGTGACAGACAGCTCGGACACTTTTGGGACCAATGAGAGTTGTACAGTGATCAGTGCTATAAAAATGCACTGATTACTGTGTAAATATCACTGGCAGGGAAGAGGTTAACACTAGGGGGCGATCAAGGGGTTAAATGTGTGTTCCCTCAGTGTGTTCTAACTGTATGGGGATAGGACTGAGTAGGAGAGGAGACATATCGCAGTTCCTACTTACTAGGAACAAACAACATGTCTCCTCTGACAGCACACAAATCCCTGTGCTGATGCTCGTGCACGCGATCGCGTGTGGCCGGCGGTGATCGCGACCCCCGGCCACATGCCTCGGGTCCCCCGCCATGCAGCGGACGTGCATCAGTGGTCAATCTATGATGAAGCGCATAGGGAGGAGCTTGTGACCAGACGTGGAGCGAGTGCATGCCGGGACCTGGCGGCCATCTTGTTGGTGATTTATGCTGTGGATACTACCTAGCAAACAAGTGTGTTTTAACAGTGATCATGTGAGTGCACAATCTTTCGTTTTATTACAAAAATTTTTTTTAAAGATTACTGCACCATGAGGTATTATTCCTTTGCATTTCATGGTCCACCCATATGTGAGGAGTTGATGTTATGAGCCTAGAGGAGGGAATGTGGAGATTTCATCATCCCTGTTTAATCTGCCTGGTGTATTGATCCTTGAGTGTGGATGTCAAGGCTATTTATATAATCCAAGGCTCATCTGACCCCTGTAATAAGGGTCCACAGAGGAGGGTAAGAGGCAGTATGTTTGGGTGTCGGTGGTCGCTTTCTTCCCTCTCTACACGATCAAGAGTTTTACCCCATGATGTGTGGTTCATATTGATTCCATCTAGGAATTTATATCTTATGTAGTTCATATTGATTCCATCAAGTAATTTTTTTATTTTAAGGACATTATTTTCGAGCGCTGCACCTTTTTCCCTATCTTAAAATAAACAGCTATTCCTTTAGAGCAATGAAATGTAGGAATCAGCTAAAATATCTGCTATGTACATTGATCGTCCAGAGGATAATGTTTTTTTCTTTACAAAAGTGAAGATATTATTTAAAGAAAAAATAAGCCTGCTGATGGGTTTACATTTCAGGCATCTGAAAAAGGGTGCTTGCACATATGTGTAGAAACTTCTTCTGTGTGTAGATGCTGGGACATTCAAATTCGGCAAAGCTTTGGTACTTTCTGATAGTAATAATGCCCAGCTGCCCTCTCCCTTCTCCCACACATATAATTAATAGAAATTAATGGGGGTGACAGGAAGTGCAGGCAAACAGTATAATGACTACAGTAATCCTTTTAAGAAACTAGCAAAATAAAAAAATATTTAAAAAGACAGAATATATGCTGCCTTGTCTAAGATAACATAAGGCAAGTCAGATTCTACTGCTGGTGACACATCACCAACAAAAGGCTTCCACTTACAGTATAGGTGTATTTGGGACTTTCAGAGTACCAAAAAAACATGAGTAAATGGTCTGAAATGAAAAGATCAATGTTTTTATTTGTATAAAACAGACTATAAAAGGAACAGAGAGCACATATTTCTCATTAACAATAATATATGATTACAGTATTCCAACACACATTGAATTTATTTTCCAACAGTTGTTCAAATATTAAAACCAATAATGTATTAATGTAGCTGCCATCCCATCACTTATAATTGTTAACTCCGCATAGAAGATTGATAGTTATAGAGCAGTACGAACAATCTGGATCATAATAAGTAGTAGGATTATGGCGTTGCCAGCTTTGATGCATTTTGAATTTGGCTTCCTCAGTCAGGATAAATAAGGATAAACAGGGGTTTATAATAATGCACGTTAGAAACCACAAGGTAGGTGTACAGTGCCACAAACAGGACAGGCATAGGGGCCCCTAAAAAGTGACCCATCCAGGGAGGACTATAGTGGGAGAGGAAAAGCCAGAGACATGGACAGTAGGCATCAATCTGTCCTTCACTGTAGAGTGATCAATATTCCAATAGTGTCCCCCTATAGCAGGGAAGAAGCCAGGACAGCTACAGTTGGTCAATCTTCTGGTAAAACATGTACCCCAACAACAACATCACGTTCCAAGAAAAAAGTGTTTTCAGCCGTTCTCTGCTCTTTTTTAGAGCCTATCACCAGTCCAGCCTTACTAAAGATTACCGAGATTGCACCACTCTCCTCAGCTTCATTCAGAAAAACAGGATATACATGTAACCACAGGACATATGGTATATTTTTAGGGGAAGCAAATACACTATATTGCCAAACTATATTGCCAAAGTTTTACTGTTGGACGAGAAGGCCTGGCTCTCAGTCTACACTCTAATTCGTCCCAAAGTGTCCTATCGGGTTGAGGTCAGGACTCTGTGCAGGCCGGTCAAGTTCCTCCACCCCAAACTCTCTTATCCATGTATTTATGGACCTTGCTTTGTGCACTGCTGCACAGTCATGTTGGAACAGGAAGGGGCTATCCCCAAACTGTTCCCACAAAGTTGGGATCATGAACTTGTCCAAAATGTCTTGGTATGCTGACGCCTTAAAAGTTCCCTTCACTGGAACTAAGGGCCAAGCCCAATCTCTGAAAAGCAACCCCACACCATAATCACCCCTCCAAATAGAACACCTCTGGGGTGAACTAGAGCAGAGACTGCAAGCCAAGCCTTCTCGTCCAATATCAGTGCCTGACCTCACAAAATGCGCTTCTGGAAGAATGGTCAAACATTCCCATAGACACACTCCTAAGCCTTGTGGACAGCCTTCCCAGAAAAGTTGAAGCTGTTATAGCTGCAAAAGGTGGGCCAACTCAATAGTGAACTCTACGGACTAAGACTGGGATGCCATTAAAGTTCATGTGCAATATAGTGTATATTATATGTTTTACAATATATAATTTTTTTTTTTTTTTACTGCTGTAAGTTCTTGCTAGTACTATATTTAGTACACTTTGCACTCCTTTGCTTATACATATTTTTGTGTATGGACCTTGCCCTGAGATGGAGTGTCCAGGTAAATTTTGTGCTTTTTTTACAGCTGGTCTGTAACCATTCTGAGTTTCGTGCGTGCATTTTTTTTCCCCTAAGTTCAAGACATTGAGTTGTCTCCAGTAGTTAGTGTGAGAAGTAACAATGTATTAGTTATGTACTGTATATTTATACACTTTAGACAGTTACTGAGGGTTTTGGTCCAGTGGTGTGGGCTAAGGGAATGTAATAAATGTTTGGTGCATACTTTCCAGAAGGGTCTTCCCTATTGGGTTTCTGCATAATGAGGAAGCGACTGGGGAAAGGGCTTTTCTCTTCTGACCTTTATTCCAGCTGGGTACTTGTGATTATAGATCAGGGGAACTTCAGGCGCCTCAATAAAGGGTACATCCACAGGGAGCAGAAAAGGAAGATGGCTGATTGTATAAAAGTCTTCTTTGCTGAAGAGTCTTCTTTGCTGAAGAGTGTTCTGAGAACTTGGAGGAAGGTGATATTGGTGAATATTATATATATATATATTTATTTATTTATTTATTTCAGGTACTTATATAGCGCCGTCAATTTACGCAGCGCTTTACATATATATATTATACATTCACATCAGTCCCTATACCCTCAAGGAGCTTACAATCTAAGGTCCCTAACTCACATTCATACCTATACTAGGGCCAATTTAGACAGGATCCAATTAACCTACCAGCATGTCTTTGGAGTGTGGGAGGAAACCGGAGTACCCGGAGGAAACCCACGCAGACACAGGGAGAACATGCAAACTCCATGCAGGTAGTGTTGTGGTTGGGATTCGAACCAGCGACCCTTCTTACTGCTAGGCGAGAGTGCTACCCACTGCGCCACTGTGCCGCCCATATATATATATATATATATTAGATCTCTCTGTCCATCATCTAAGTTACCGGTGACTGCCTACATAGGGTCAAGGGTCTACAATTCTGATGAAAAGAGGAGGATCCATAGGCCTGACAGACATTGACTGCTTTCACAGAATTATTGCAATCAGCTTTGCTGCTCCATGGTCAAGAACAATATTAACTGCTACTAAGATATCTGAGGCAACTTGCTTTTTTTTGAGGGGGGGGGGGGGGTGAATCCTGTGCCCCTAACCCTCTCTCCAGAATTCATTAAATAAATAAAACTAAAATTCTAAGCTTTTATCCCCACTATGACCCAAGGATGCTACCCTGAGAGTTTAGTGCTAGACTGCAACTTTACTTTAGGTGTCATCCTACGCTGCCCAGAAAGGAGGAGTGCTACATATGTATCTAATCAGTGCTGTTGGCATTTAACTTTTTGCACCTACTAAAACCCTCTGCTGAAATTTCATGTGTTTGATACTTTTTTTTATCCAGCACACCTGATTTATATCTATCTATGATACATTTATACTGCTCCTCAGCCTTGATGAGGGGTACGCAGATTTGCAGTAAGTACCACTGTACACCCAAAACCCAACCACAGGTGTTTACACTGGTGGTAAGTGAGAGTTGTTAATATTTATTTTTTGATTTTCTCCAATTGCTCTATTTGTGTTGGGGTCTAGGGGTATTTAATATTACTGGGTACCTAGTTAATGCTGCATTACAATAAGGGCAATATGAGAGATCCAGGGGAACCCATGAGGATGCTAAAACAGTTATGCATTTCAGTGCTCTTCATAATTAGTTAGTTTTAGCTTTTTTTTCAATTAGAAATTAGAGCTTCTGTAGTGCTCTTAACAAATGTTTCCTACAAAATTATAAACATACTGTATGTATGCCCACTACCTACACCTAAAACATTGTCTCTATATTATTTTCCACCTTTATATGAGCAATTTTCAAAGAGTTTACTACTATATAAGATTAAATCCAAAATGTAAACATTTTGTATGCTTTTGGGTCCCCTACTGTTGCATTCAAGATGGTGACCTCAGACAGTGGTTGTAGGCAGTAAGGGTTTTAGTAGAAGGGAAGCCTTTTAAGGGAGCATGGATAAGTGATGCAAGGTAAATTGACAAAGAATATGATTGGAAATGTGTTTATTACATTAATGAACTGACAATATGCCTCCAGTAAGGAAACTATCCCACGGCATACTTTGTAAATAGCATATTTTTGGCACACATTGCATGCTTTGTACATCATTTCAAGCAAAGTAACCATGTCATAGGGAACCAGGGGTAAGATATAAACTCCTTTATAGCCTCCTTGTTTAAAGAACAATACATATAATTCTCATGGTGGGTCCCCTCTTCTGGTGGACCTGGGGCAAATGCTTTATTTTTATTTGCTAGCACATATTAGGAAGTATGTGTTTTGTGATGTGATGGTAATGTTTCATAACTGTTATAACACATTTTACCGCGAGCCAAATACCCTTTGAAAGATAAGAAATTAAGATATAAGAAATGAAAATAGTTACAAATTGAATAATACCCAAATCATTATATACTGTAAGTGTCTTATCTGACTCATCATACATTTAAACATTTGAAGCTTGATACCACATTCACACATTAATTTAATCATGATGTTTAGATATCCATATATCCAAGTCTGAATATGTCCCATGTTCCTTACAGCTTCAATAATGCTTATTCTTTTCCAAATAAAAAGACATGCTTCTTTGCTTAGTGTGAAGCAAAATATATGGAAGAAATATTGGGAAACATTTAGGTGAATATTTTACTTCTATTCAACTTTCGTCCTAAAGCTACTTTTACATCTTTATTTTTTAAACTATAGATCAGTGGATTGAGCAGAGGGATGGCAACTGCATTAAACAATGCAAATAATTTCTTTGAATCCAGTGAGCTTGTTGAACTTGGTGTCAGGTATTGACTAGCAAGAATCGTATAGAGAAGGATGACCACTGTAAGGTGAGAGGAACAAGTGTAGAAGGCTTTATGTCTTCCAATGTTTGACTGGATCCTCAGTATGGCTGCTAATATAAAGATGTAAGGAATGAAGGTCAAAAGAAATGGGATGATAGTGAAAAGGAATAAACCTTCTATGAAGAATAATACATCCAAAAGGGAAGTGTTGCTACAAGTGATTTTCATCAAGGGGACAATGTCACAGAGGAAGTGATTGACTTCAACTGATGAGTAGCAAGAGAAACTAGATAATATCCCCACAAGAGGAGCAACAAGTAGGAAACCCAACACCCAACAGAGAGAGGCCAAAAAAGCACAATTTCTTTGGCTCATATTCAAATGGTAACGCAAAGGGTTACAGATGGCTACATAACGATCATAACTCATTGCAGTCAGTATAAATAGTTCATGTACTGTTAACGATCCAGACATGAAGGTTTGTGCCATGCAACCAGAAAATGAAATAGTTTTATCCCCAGTAACAAAGCTCATCAGGATCTTATGTAATGCAGCAGTAGTGCAAGTCATATCCACAATGGACAAATTAGCTAAAAAGAAGTACATGGGGGTGTGAAGATGGGAGTCCAAGCAGATCAAAAGAAGGATGGTCATGTTACCAACAAGAGTGATGAGATAAACCAAAAGAACTATGATGAAAATTGTAATTTGTATTTCAGGAACATCAGAAATTCCTTTAATGATAAAATAGTTTGTGATAGTGTGATTAACATACATCTGTACAGCTTTCTAGTACCTGAAATGAGAAGAAAGGAGACCTGCTTGCTTACTCATTTACTTAACATCATATTTTATTTTGTGGATGTAATCAGCTCGCCTGTGCGCTTTATTGTACCAATGGTAAACAAAGTGCCAAATTTGCATGTAAAAGTGTCATATTTGTGGCATAAAAATAAAAGCACATTTGCTAATCTAAAATAAGACAGAGGAAATAACTTTATTACATTACAAGTAAATAAGCTTGCCACTGTCTAATGAAAGACTTCTTAATCCTAAAGTCTATGTACATTTCTTATTATAATATTGGCATATGTCAATAAGATACAAAAAAATGCTAAAAATACAAGCAAACAAGCCCCCAAAACACAAAAATGACACATATTAAAAATGTTATAATTTGTGCGTTATATATTTATGCACATTTGAATATTTTTTTTATTTTTTTTAAATAAATTTTAATTCAAATGAAAGAAGCTAAATGTACATAAATCTTTAGGAACATATTAGCATTTAATAAAATGTAATCCTTGAAGGAAATTTCCCTTCATTTATTTTAGAAAAAATTGTTTAGCCGTGGTATTCGCTTTTCCTCTTATCAATAAACACTGTTAAAAAATACTGTATTTATTGGCATATAACCCGCACTTTTTCACCCTGAAAATCAGTTGCAAATAGTGTGTGCGTGTTATACGCCAATACTTCAATTTTAGCTGCCTCGGAGGGGACAGGGAGGGGGGCGGGACGAGTGCCGTCAGATTACATTCAGTGAGAATCTCCTGTTTACTTGGAGGCCTCTGGAAGTCCCGTCTCCTGGGCCGCCATGGGACCACTGTTCTGTCTATCATAGGAGATTCTCACTGTATGTAATCTGTAGGCGCTCATCCCACCCCCTCCCTGTCCCCTCTAGGCTGCAGATGGGCATCGATCATATGCTGATGGCAATGGTGAGGCTACTGCATTGATGGCAATGGTGAGGCTGCTGCATTGATGGCAATGGTGAGGCTGCTGCATTGATGACACTTGTGAGGCTGCATTGATGTGGACTGATGAGGCTGCATTAATGGCACTTGTGAGGCTGCAGATGGACACTGACCCTTATTTTGCTTCAAAGTTCCTTATTTAAAATTTAAGTTTTTTTTCTGAAACTTCCCTCTTAAAATGAATGTGCGTGTTATACGTCTATGTGTGTTATACGCTGATAAATATGGTAGTTACTTTTAACACTGACTATTCAGTATGATGTACAGCCAATACAATTTCTTCAAATACTTACTGTTAGTTAAAGACTATTATAACTGTGCACACCATGTGTATGCTGATGATTGCTCCTGTTTTCCATTTTTAATTTAGGGTTACCTTTAGGGGCATGTTCAGCTGCATATTTCACTTCTTTTATGCAGAATAACAACTTTTATTTAGCAATGTAGATAGACTGGGCCAAACCCACATTACTGTGCATAGGAATACATTACTATACTTAATGATTCCAAGTCTTTGTATTTGTGCTAACATACAGGTGGTGTATAATTCATTCATAAAGCTCAGTACATTGAATATATATAGAAAAGAGCATCTATGTGCAGCCCTATGTGCCATATGAGTCCTTTGCACTAATATATCATTTTGCATGTGTTGAAGTCCCAAAAAGCCCAAACCCCATAAAGTCTATCTGAATCCAGAAAACAAAAATATAATAGCTTGCCAGTCCTAGATGTGTTGGCTTTATTGACTTTATTTTGACCTGTTGATCCTGCCAGTAACACACTTCTTGTCCAACACACTCAATACACTAGATCTGTGGAGGAGCCAAGGCTGCTTTCATTTTTTAAACTAAAAACACATCCCTCTCTCTTCATCTCCAATCCAAGGGGCAAGGGGTTCTGTAGTTCTCAAAAGATAGCTGTGACATTGCTTGAGGTATATGGAATTCTGGCAGGCTCAACAAGGCTTTTCAAGGGGAATAACAAAGACATGTGTAAAGTCCAATTCATCAAACCTCACCACACAGACCTCCATAGGTAAGCTTTGTAGAGGAAGGCTGCATGGCTAGAGGTGCTGTACAAAATCCAGTAATGAAGGAAAAACCAGTACACCCAGAAGTAGACTCTGAAGTAGTATTTACTGAAGTTCCATAGAAGCAAAAAAGCTTGTCCCTGTCTTGGTGTTTTTTTCTGATAGGAAACTTCAGTAAACACTGCTTCAGAATCTACTTCTCGGTGTGCTGTTTTTCTTTTCAACTGGATGCTTAAAGTCTGGGTGACAATCTTGGATACCTCCATAGATACAGTGGAGGACTAAGCAAAGCCACCCAGGCACAAAACGTGTGTTGTTGCTATTGCTAATGCAGCTATTACACCTAAGGACTGGTAAGCTGTAATATATTATATTTTATTTTAGATAATCTTTAATGAGAAATACATTATAGAAAATGAAATCCCAAAAAATGGAATAACATTATCAAATTATTGTTTTATGTTAATTTTGATTAAAATTATTTAGTTGTACTTCTCAGCAGTGGTCATGTCCTACCTACAGAACCCTCAGCCCATGTCTCCTCTGTGGTAACACTGGTCTTAGCTAGTTAAGGAGAAGCTGGTTCCTGTGGACCTTGGAAATTGACGGAGACCCCAACACCCCACCCTACCTTTTGTTTCTGGCAAATGATTGACTAAATAAAAATGGTTGATTTAAAAAAAGGTATTTAGTTGATAAATTAAAAATTGTCTTACAGTGTTTATGGCATTCCTATATTTCTTCTAGGAAGCTAAAGCAATTGTGTAGCACTAATGGTATATATTGCCTCTTACCTCTCCAACCAGAATATTTTCTTGTTCTCAACATATGGTCTTTCATCTCAAAAAGGACTCCATCTTTCATCTCAAAAAGGACTCCATATAGCCAGATAACAGTTGTAGCCGTAGTGTTGTCTACATTCACTCATTGTATTGTATTTAATACACAGCAAGGGATATATATATATATATATATATATATACTGTGTATTTTGGATAGTCAATATAATTAAATCCCCTGGCAATTGAAAGTGACAGACGTGGTTATTGTACTGCTCTTATTAGTTAATGATCATTACTTCGTTCCAGGTGTCACATGCACTAAAATAATGAACTGTTAAAGATACAAGAGTAACTACAAAGATGATTAATGCAACTTAAAATGTTAGACTTTAGCTCTAAAAATAAACAAACAGAACAAAGTTTACACACAAAGTTTAAAAGGCTCCCTTTTGAGACTGGGTAACAGGTTATCATAGCTCTGTTTATGTTTATCTGTTTTTGAGATTTGTGTTGTTTATCTATAAACCTTTGAGCTTCAGCAATGCATGTATTGTTTGCCACTTCTCCTACCTATAGTTCCCTATTCCATATACTGTATATATTTGTAGGTTCAGTCATATTTGTAGATTTCAGAAATACATCTACAGTATCTCACAAAAGTGAGTACACCCCTCACATTTTTGTAAATATTTTATTATATCTTTTCATGTGACAACACTGAAGAAATTACACTTTGCTACATTGTAAAGTAGTGAGTGTACAGCTCAGAGTATAACAGTGAAAATTTGCTGTCCCCCCCCCCAAATAACTCAACACACAGCCATTAATGTCTAAACCGCTGGCAACAAAAGTGAGTACACCCTTCTTAACCCTCTTGGGCATAGAGTTCACCAGATCTTCACAGGTTGCCACTGGAGTCTTCTTCCACTCCTCCATGGCAACATCATGTAGCTGGTGGATAATAGAGACCTTGCGCTCCTCCACCTTTCGTTTGAGGATGCCCCACAAATGCTCAATAGAGTTTAGGTCTGGAGACATGCTTGGCCAGTCCTTCACCTTTATCCTCGGCTTCTTTAGCAAGGCAGTAGTCATCTTGGAGGTGTGTTTGGGGTCGTTATCATGTTGGAATACTGCCCTGCGGCCCAGTCTCCAAAGGGATGAGATCATACTTTGCTTCAGTATGTCACAGTACATGTTGGCATTCATGGTTTCCTCAATGAACTGTAGCTCCCCAGTGCCAGCAGCACTTATGCAGCCCCAGATCATGACACTCCCACCACCATGCTTGACTGTAGGCAAGACACACTTCTCTTTGTACTCCTCACCTGGTTGCCACCACACATGCTTGACGTCATGTGAACCAAATAAGTTTATCTTGGTCTCATCAGACCACAGGACATGGTTCCAGTAATCCATGTCCAAACTGTTTGCGGGCTTTCTTGTGCATCATCTTTAGATGATGGGACAACAGCCATGCAGACCAATTTGACGCAGGGTGCGGCGTGTGGTCTGAGTACTGCCAGGCTGACCCCCCACCCCTTCAACCTCTGCAGCAATGCTGGCCACTCTTGAATGTCTATTTTCCAAAGACAATTTCTAGATATGACGGTGAGCACGTGCACTCAACTTCTTTGGTTGACCATGACCAGGCCTCTTCTGAGTGGAACCTGTCCTGTTAAACCACTGTATGGTCTTGGCCACCGTGCTGCAGCTCAGTTTCAGGGTCTTGACAATTGTCTTATAGCCTAGGCCATCTTTATGTAGAGCAAAAATTCTTTTTTTCAGATCCTCAGAGAGTTCTTTGCCATTTGGATTAGCGGCAAGGAGGGAAAATGTCATTATAATGGGGGATTTTAATTATC
Organism: Aquarana catesbeiana; assembly: GCF_042186555.1. NCBI lineage: Eukaryota > Metazoa > Chordata > Amphibia > Anura > Ranidae > Aquarana > Aquarana catesbeiana. The sequence continues at coordinate 78,518,280 of NC_133332.1, read as the reverse complement.
CAGACATAGACTGGGCGGAAGGAACCGCACATTCATCTAAAGCTCACCATTTCCTAAATGTCTTGCAGGACAATTTCATGGGTCAGATGGTAAATGCACCAACAAGAAACAAACCTGATCACGGATGTGGAAATACGGGGCAATTTAGGAAACAGCGTTCACAGGTCAATTTGTTTCAGTATAAATCACACAGATAGGAAACATAAAGGGAATACAAAGACACTGAATTTCAAAAGAGCCAACTTCCCTAAACTATGATCTTTGCTAGAACATACTAAATGGGATAAAATCTTAGGAACAAAGAACATAGGAAGAACAAAGAAACAGGAAAAATATGTATGCTTTAAGAGCATATTCAATAAGGGTATTAGCCAGTGCATCCCAATGGGAAATAAATTTAAAAGAGCTAATAAAAGTCCTGGGTGGCTTAACTCCAACATAAAAATGCATATAAAAGCAAAGGAGAAGGCCTTTAAAAAATACAAGGCTGAGGGATCATCACCAGCATTACAACTTTACAAAGAATGCAACAAGAAATGTAAGGGTGCAATCAGGGTGGCTAAGATAGAACACGAAAGGCACATAGCGGAGGAGAGTAAAAAAAAATCCCAAGAAATTCTTAAAGTATATGAATAGTAAGAAAGGGAGGTCAGATCATATTGGTCCCATAAAGAGTGATGAAGGGAATCTGGTTACTAAGGATGGAGAGATAGCGAAAGTATTGAATTTATTCTTCTCCTCAGTCTTTACGAGGGAAACAGGGGGGCTTCAGTAACCAAAACTGCAATGTTTATCCTCATGACACGTCACAGGAAGCACCCTCATGGCTAAGAGAGGATAGAATTAGAAATAGACTTGAAAAACTTAACATTAATAAGTCACCAGGACCAGATGGCTTAAGGAACCCAGTCAAGTAATTGCCAGACCATTGTTCCTAATTTTTACGAACAGTCTACTGACTGGAATGGTACCAGCAGATTGGAGAAAAGCCAATGTAGCTCCAATATTTAAAAAAGGGCCAAGATACATCCCTGGGAATTACAGACCAGTTAGCCTAACATTAATAGTATGCAAGCCCTTGGAGGGGATAATAAGGGACTATATACAAGATTTTAGTAATGAAAACTGTATCATTAGCAGTAATCAGCATGAATTCATGAAGAATCATCCTTGCCAAACCAACCTATTAACCCTCTATGAGGAGGTGAGCTGCCATCTAGATAAAGGAAGGTCCATAGACATGGCTTATCTGGATTTTGCAAAGGTATTTGATACAGTTCCCCATAAACCGCGACTGTACAAACTAAGGTCTGTCGGCATGGACCATAGGGTGAGTACATAGATTAAAAACTGGCTACAGGGGCGAGTTCAGAGGGTA